>NW_027467551.1:110000-112500 GCF_046742065.1 Oratosquilla oratoria
TATGATGGAAACTATCATCAGAGATGCTATCGAACATCATTTAGAAAGGAACTGTTTGATAAATGATAGCCAGTATGGATTCAGACAGAAATGTTCTTGCGTGACTAATTTACTCAAATTCTACAACATAGTCATATCGAATTATGACAAAAGAAACAATATAGATTTAATATATTTAGATTTTGCAAAAGCTTTTGATACTGTCCCCCACGGAAGACTACATACTAAATTAGCTTCACACAAAGTGGCAGCCTATTAAGTTGGACTAGAAATTGGATGAATGATTGAAAACAGAGTTATTTTAAATGGCAAAACTTCTAGATGGAAAAATGTTACAAGTGGAGTTCCTCAGGGTTCCGTTCTTGGGTCATTCCTGTTCATAGTATATATAAATGATATAGACCATGGACTAAAATGTATTGTCTTCAAATTTGCTGATGATACAAAATTGTGCAGGATGGCAAATGATCACTTCAATCAATTAGATATTCAAGAAGATTTAGAAAAAAATTACAGCAATGGTCTGAAAAGTGGCTAATGAAATTTAACACAAGTAAATGCAAGGTTATGCACATACATATACCATGGCTTTCCCCCCTAGAAGGGAGGTAGCCAAAAAGAAAAAGGCATAAGATCATTTCCACTCATTCCATCCCTGAATACACTCCACACCCCTCCACCCTCCATTTTATCCTAGCACCTCCTGGATGACGGGTCATCCCTGCACCTTGTCCACTGCCCTAGGTCAGAAGTAGTGTCGCAAGACACAGCACGTCCAGAGCAAGGCCACTTAAAATAACAGTAAATATGATTACAAGTTGTTTGGAAATTCGTTAACAAAAGTGGATAGTGAGAATGATCTCTGGGTAATTATCAGTATTGATCTAAAATCATCTAAGCAGTGTATTTCAGCAATTTTTTGACTTCAAAAGCTGATCTCTCATTAACAAGCTATATAAATCATTAGTTCGTCCACATTTGGAATATGCTGTTTCCATATGGTCATCGAATCTCATTAAAGACATTGAGAGATTGGAAAAAGTACAAAGGAGAGCCACAAAACTGATTCCAAATATAAAGAATAAATCATACAAAAATCGACTAAAACATATGAATCTATTTTCCCTAAAAAAGTGTAGACTCAGAGGTGACTTGATACAGGTATTCAAAATTCTAAAGGGGATTGACAAAATCAAGTGACAAAATTCTTACACTGAGAATCCGACAAGAAATAATGGTCTCAAACTGTCAGGAAATAGATTTAATTTGGAAGTGGGTAGAAACAACTTCACCAACTGTGTAGTTAATGAATGGAAAAAACTTCCTGCAGAGGCAGTGCAATGTAGTTCAGTTTGAAGCTTTATGATTCATTTAAACATTGAAGCAAGATGCTGTAATGACTGCCATTTATTTTATATTATTTGATTATTTGTTTGTTATTATTTGTCTTTGTTTATCATTTGCTTGATTTCCATTTATTATTATTTATTTGCCAGTTTATTATTATTTGATATTTACCTGTTTGTTTATCATTTATCTATACCTATGTGTTATTTAGTTTATTATTATATTATTTTTTTTCCATTTTATCTATTTCTTTATCATTTATATATATTTTTTCGCATCCAACCTAGTTATGGACCAAAAGGTCTCCTGTGGGCATGCTCCGCCTTTGTAAATCCTTTGTAAATATATATATATATATATATATATATATATATATATATATATATATATTGTGTGTGTATATATATATATATATATATATATATATATATATATGTGTGTGTATATATATATATATATATATATATGTGTGTGTGTGTATATATATATATATATATATATATATATATATATATATATATATATATATATATATGCAGACGCTCCTCTACTTACGTATCATTCGTTTTACGTTTTTGCGATTTTACGTTTGAACTGACTGTATTTTTTTTTTTTTTGTGAATTTTTGAGTTTAGCGCGCTCTCTGTTGCACGAGACGTTCAAACGATACTTACGCATGACGCTGCGTCCATTGTTTACATGGCACAAACGACAGACTGAACGTGCCTTGCCTCCTCCTCCTCCCCATCTCACTTTATGTTGCTTGAATTTAATTTATTTGAAACTAATGTTATTATTTTACAATGTTATGTTTATAATTAATGATTTAGGGGTGTTTTATAAGATACGGTAATAGAATTTATGGACGTACAGTAACAACTTACGTTCATTTTCACGTTACGTTCGGCCGTTCGGAACGTAACTAAAACGTAAGTTGAGGAGCGTCTGTATATATTCATATAATGTGTATATACATATATATATATATATATATATATATATATATATATATATATATATCCCTGTCTGTCACCATGTCTGTCACATTTTCTCCCTCTTTCTCTTCCTTTTCCACCATTATCTCTATTTGTTTCCCTACTTTGCCCCGCCATATTTCTCTGTTTGTCTTTGTACTTCTTGCCCATGTTTCTCT
>NW_027467551.1:117500-120000 GCF_046742065.1 Oratosquilla oratoria
CCTATTTGTAGAGGAGATATGAAAGAATTTGGTCTAGCTGCTGTAAGGATAGCATGTGAAATTGCTGTACATTTCCTATTCCATTTTCTTTGATTTCCTTTCTTGTTTTTTAAGACTATTGTCTTAACAAGGCACTGGAGAGTTTCTGGAATAAGTGAATCCAATTCTTCTAGGAAATTTTCTGGTGGTGGATACTGATCTGCTTCGTACATCTGCGATCTTATGTCTTCAGCAATTATTCTGGCGGCAGTCTTTACAATCCGAAGCCGTTCTTCCTTCTCGTCATGACTTCTATGATTTTCGTACCAAGCGTCAGTCAAAATTTTGTTTCCTGTGTCACGGAAACAGATCACTGGTTTTCTATTTTCGTTCACAGAAACAATAATATCATGTCCATATCTCTCTATCAATTCAGATTTTATGGTTTTATCAGTTGGTAGCTCACCCTCATATTCTGAAAAAATCTCACTGAAAGTAAACTGGCATTCCTCTCGATTTTCCTCCAAGTAGTTAAAAGCATGACTCATTGCCTCAGAAACCGTAGAGCTTTTGGGACGACCACGTTTCATACCAGAAGATGTTTGGTAGAATTTTTTCATGCAGGCTGAATGGTACCTTGCCTCAGCAGCAACTACATCCACTACGTTACATATACGAGTACATACTTCTTTGCCCCATTCATCTTTTCTCATTTCACCAGCTTTCAAAATAGTATCCTTAACATGCAGCATCTCTATACAGTGCACAGATTCACGATCACCTAAATATTTTTTGCTTTCTTTTTTCAAAAAGTCACTTGATGCATCTTTTCCACAAAAGAGACAATCATGAAGAAAATCAAACTGTAATTCTTGACTTCTCAGTGACGTTGTCGGCACTTGCGAGGTTTTCTGCCTTGCTTGGAAAGTTTCAGCTCTCCGTTCTTTTGTATACACTTTTCTACATTTTTCATGCACTTTCACACTTTTTAGTCCTTCTAACAGAGAATGTTTTCCGTCTTTCCACTTAATGCTATAATCAATCAGTGTCTTTATTCCTTTCTCTTTAACTTCTCTAGTCTCACCCACAGAAAGCTGTCCATCGCATATTAAACATTTCCCCAATGAAGACATTTTGCACCAACAACTGCCTGGGGTTTCACTGAAGCTTTAACTATCTATTTCAATAGTTCTGAAACAAAAGAAAGACTATAATCAAGTTAGGAACTTAGATATTTTATTCAGTATAGCATACAAAGGAAATTATTATATGATCTTTGTGCACTGTAGGTATCAAATAAAGATAAACACAATCTTTTCGCACATTTAGCGCAAAAACAGTGAGGTATATCACAAAATTGAATAAAATAACTTTTGTAGAAAATTTTATGTAAAATAAATTTTGTTTCGATACATTTTTCGTTAAAATTAGTTTCTAGTGAGATATTTGGAAAAAACTGTTTTTGGTCGCCATTTTTTCAAGATGGCGGCCAAATCCGGGGGGGTAGAGGGGTGCAAAATTAATATGTTATTAAGTAAGGTATTATAAACACATTAAAGCTTATTGCAGCTTTCCCTGATTTTTTTCCTTATTCGCCTTTTTTTACTCCTCTATTGACTGGCCTAATGGTACAAACATACAACACCGACCACTAAACACATTTTTATTAAGGAGGGAGGGGGTGGAGGGGGTTGACAGATAAGCTACAGAATTTACCTTTCATGCTACTGAGCGCAAAATATGAATATTTACGTGTATTTGTTTATATACATATGCCCTGATATCCGATGTACTACAGCTATGCAAATATATAGCAAATGCTTATTTTTGACACAATTTTTATCTCCAGCAGTTTTCCTGTAATATATTTTTTATATAAATAAAATTGTAATAATTAAAATGTATTCAATATATTTGTATAGGTTTTGTCACATAAAATAGGACATCTTGACAAGACACATGCGTATATGGCAACAAGGGTGGGAGGGAGCGGGTGAGGGGATGGAGGAAAATTGGCTTTGAAATAGGGAGGGTGAGAGAAATAGGGAGGGAAGGACAAGATTTTCTATCTATTCATATATATATACTGTATATTCTTCTTTTTTTTTAGAGAAAATCGCAGTAAAGGAACAAGGAGAGAACAGAGGGGGAGGGAGAGAGGGAGGAGGAGGGGGAAGAAGGTTTGTAGGTATTTCCTACCGAAATAATTATATTTGACCACGTACGTGCAGTGGCGGTCTTGCTTCCAGACGAATCTCCACTTTCGGACACTGTAAAAATGTGGGAAGATATCCTCATCATCTCTTTCAACCACCTCCACCTCTAGAATCCACCCACATCTACACAACAGAAAATGGCTCCTCCCACTTCCCTCCCTAACCCTCCCGTCTTCAAATTTTTCTCATTTAATTCGCCTCAACATTTTCTCTCTCAATTTTCGACCCAATTTTTATTCTACAATTTTCATTTAGGTGTTATCACCATTATCATCATCATCTTTATTGTCTTCATTATCATTAGC
>NW_027467551.1:127500-187500 GCF_046742065.1 Oratosquilla oratoria
CAGGAGGATCGGCGGGGCGCCCCCAGGAGGATCGGCGGGGCGCCCCCAGGAGGAACGGCGGGGCGCCCCAGGAGGATCGACGGGGCGCCCCCAGGAGGATCGGCGGGGCGCCCCCAGGAGGAACGGCGGGGCGCCCACAGGAGGAACGGCGGGGCGCCCCAGGAGGAACGTCGGGGCACCCCCAGGAGGATTGGCGGGGCGCCCCCAGGAGGATCGGCGGGGCGCCCCCAGGAGGATCGGCGGGGCGCCCCCAGGAGGATTGGCGGGGCGCCCCCAGGAGGAGCGGCGGGGCGTCCCCAGGAGGAACGGCGGGGCGCCCCCAGGAGGATCGGCGGGGCGCCCCCAGGAGGATCGGCGGGGCGCCCCTAGGAGAAACGGCGGGGCGCCCCCAGGAGGAACGGCGGGGCGCTCCCAGGATGAGTGGCGGGGCGCCCCCAGGATGAAACGGCGGGGTGCCCCCAGGAGGATCGGCGGGGCGCCCCCAGGAGGAACGGTGGGGCACCCCTAGGAGGATCGGTGGGGCGCCCCCAGGAGGATCGGCGGGGCGCCCCCAGGAGGATCGGCGGGGCGCCCCCAGGAGGAACGGCGGGGCGCCCCCAGGAGGATCGGCGGGGCGCCCCCAGGAGGATCGGCGGGGCGCCCCCAGGAGGATCGGCGGGGCGCCCCCAGGAGGAGCGGCGGGGCGCCCCCAGGAGGAGCGGCGGGGCGCCCCCAGGAGGATCGGCGGGGCGCCCCCAGGAGGATCGGCGGGGCGCTCCCAGGAGAAGCGGCGGGGCGCCCCCAGGATGAAACGGCGGGGCGCCCCCAGGAGGATCGGCGGGGCGCCCCGTCACTCCTCCTGGGGCCCCTGCCCCCCCCCCGGAGGATCGGCGGGGCGCCCCCAGCAGGAGGAACAGCGGGGCGCCCCCAGCAGGAGGAACGGCGGGGCGCCCCCAGCAGGAGGAACGGCGGGGCGCCCCCAGCAGGCGGAGCGGCGGGGCGCCCCCAGCAGGAGGAGCGGCGGGGCGCCCCCAGCAGGAGGAGCGGCGGGGCGCCCCCAGCAGGAGGAACGGCGGGGCGCCCCCAGCAGGAGGAACGGCGGGGCGCCCCCAGCAGGAGGAACGGCGGGGCGCCCCCAGCAGGAGGAACGGCGGGGCGCCCCCAGCAGGAGGAACGGCGGGGCGCCCCCAGCAGGAGGAACGGCGGGGCGCCCCCAGCAGGAGGAACGGTGGGGCGCCCCCAGCAGGAGGATCGGCGGGGTGCCCCCAGCAGGAGGATCGGCGGGGTGCCCCCAGGGGGATCGGCGGGGCGCTCCCGGGGGGATCGGCGGGGCGCCCCCAGGAGGAGCGGCGGGGCGCCCCCACGGGGATGGGCGGGGCGCCCCCAGGGGGAGCGGCGGGGCGCCCCCAGGGGGAGTGGCGGGGCGCCCCCAGGGGAAGCGGCGGAGGCCCCCAGAGGAGCCTTCCCTTGAATACAAGGGGACCCATTGCCTGTCGTTACAAATTATACATTTCGTTATAATATAGTCTACGCTTCTTCGCCGTTTCATCTCTTGGCATCGTATTGATAGTCGATATTGTATGGCCAGTCAGCCTTTCGAAAGTGTCCCCTAAACACCGTCACCACTGAGGTCATTTCAGAATCATTTTGAAAGAGAAATGCATCTGAAAGTTCCTGTGATCAGACTTTGCACCGTTTTTAACGAGATTATCATATCATGAGAAGTAATGCCGCATGATCGCCTCTCTATCCTCATCATATATCATATAGTCCGAACACTTCAATTTGTCAAACATATCGTCGCTGTATTCGAATTGTTTATCGTTCTCTAGAGTTGATTTGAAGGCGATCATCTTCCTTTGGAACTCGTGTATAGACGTTTTCATCTGGTCTTGGTATCAGCGTACAACCCAGGCAACGTTTTACTGTGCTCGTCCCTTAGTCTAGCTGCCAACACCTTATCCTCTTGGAACGTCTTCTTCGTTATACCCTTGGTAGCCATTAGCCATTTCCATAGGTGCTTCTGTCTACGCCTCTGTCTACGCCTCTTCGCCGTTTCGTCTTTTGGTATCGGCCTCGTCGTTATGGCTTTGCCATGGACGCTTGGACTGCTTCGCGAGAGGACGCTTGACCCCCTGCCCTTCGCTCGCGGCCAATCAATTGTCTCCGGTGCCGTGACGTCAGCGTTCTCGGCCAATCAGTCGTCTGCGTTGCCGTGACGTTATCACTCTCGGCCAATCAGTCATTTCCGTTGCCGTGACGTCACCACTCTCAGCCAATCAGTTGTCCCCGTTGCCGTGACGTCACCTTGTATCGGTAGTCGATATTGTACAGCCAATCGCCCTTACGAAAGTGTCCCCCAAACACCGTCACCATTGAGGTCATTTCAGAATAATTTTGAAAAAGTTATATATATATATATGTATATATATATATATATATATACATATATATATACATATACATATACATATATGTATATATATATATATATATATATATATATATACATATATAATTAAACTAACTAACCAGTCCCTCCATCCTAATGGGTACTTTTTTTTTTTACTCTAATTGCGGCCAAGCTACTATATGAATCCATTTGGAACGATAGTGTATTTCACACAGGAGCCAAGAAAAGAGGGAGGGAGGGGTGGTGAATGGGAGTGGAGTATGTAGGGATGAAATGGATGGGAGTGGATCTATGCCTTTGACTTTTGGCTACCTCCCTTGTAAGGGGGAAAAAGCCGTTGGTATATGTACAGTATTTGTATGTATACAAATCATAGCGTGAAACATATATGCTCAAAATTATTCAATTTGACTTCAGTTTATTCATTTCAGTACGATATAATTTCACAAACTTTTCAAACCAATACTAATACAAATGGGATAACCAACGAACATAAAGAATCTAGACAGAGTTAAAGGTAAGAATATATTAATATACTAGGAATAAATCAAAACACACACACACACACACACACACACACACACACACACAAACACACACACACACACACACACACACACACACACACACACACACATATATATATATATATATATATATATATATATATATATATATATATATATATATGTATATATATACATACATATATACATATACATATATATATATATACATATGTATTACATATATATATATATATATATGTATACAGTATATGTTTGTGGGTATGTATATATATATATATATATATATATATATATATATATATATATGTGTGTGTGTGTGTGTGTGTGTGTGTGTAAATATATATATATATATATATATATGTGTGTGTGTGTGTGTGTGTGTGTGTGTGTGTGTAAATATATATATATATATATATATATATAAATATATATATATATAGGTATAGTTAGGTTTAGGTTATATAGTAATAATAGTATGATCGTCTAGTGAATTTCATGTTAAATATCCATGTAAACTTTAAACCCACAACCGGAGAAATGATATAAGAAGTACAGGAAATCTGTATATTTCGACTACTATCTGTAGTCCTCTTCAGCAGAATGGATACAAGAAGATAGAGTACAGGTATAAACGAGGTAGTGAGGAGTGAAGACAAGGGGACTTTTCACTTCCTCTATCTTCTTGTAACTATTCTGCTGAAGAGGATTACAGATAGTAGACGAAATATACAGATTTCCTGTACTTCTGATACTATTTCTCCGATAGTCGCATAGTGGGTTTAAAGTGTACATTTACAAATGTGTAATAACATTACAGTTCCCATTAGATATCCTTGATTTGATTTGATTTGATTTGATTCGGATTCAATCATATATACAGTAAGATACAACACATGTAAGACTCATATTATACATAGTAAATACAATTGTATATCCGAGGATGGCACAGAAAGTAAAAAGACTTATTTCCACTGTGGTCCTCACAAAAAAATGACATATTATAACTAGGAAAAGATTGCCATGAAACAAGTTAGGTTGACTAAAAAAAAGACGTCAAAATTGACTAACAAGAAAAATATGAGTGTACTGGCTAGAAAAAAAAATGACTTAGAAAAATGTTTGCGTGATTCTGGAATATTTCCATTTGGTTTCAGCCAGGATTCGAAGGATTTTAACACACAGGCAACATTACTTACCGCAAATATATTATTTTGTAGCGACCAAGGACTCATTGTTTCTGAAAAATAAATAAATAAATAAAATTAGTCATGTATGAAGTGGTCAATGCGTCATATGTGTAGAAGAAAATGGTAATACAGTAATTAAAGAAAACGTATTTGAATGCAGCAGTGACTTTATGATATTCACTCCGAGCGCCTAAATTCCTTTTTTTCAAATTAAAGAAAAAATAATATAATGGTTAAATACGAAGTGACGCGTGGTTTCCTTAAATAAAAACATATTTGTAAATCAAGCGTGACACGCATGTTTTAGATAAGGACTCAAATAATTAATTTGTTTAATTAAAAATTACTGCGAATATATGTTGGTAAATCTTAGTAAGTTTATCGCTATCAACCCTTTCACTGTGATGACATCTTTATATACTTTAGTCTTGCTAATGCCAAAATCATTTTATACAATTTAGGGCAGAAACTCATACCTCAATATAATAGCAAATTTAAGATCTTGTTCTACCTAACGCTGGACAATTTTATTCAGCTGTTTTCAGGTGGTGACGCGCAGAGGGCTGTTGGGATAACAACGGTTCTGTAAACCATAAGTTTTGGTTCCTTTTGGATGTCCCTATGCCCAAAGACTCGTTCGGAGCTTGCCAAAGACAGTTCCTACGCTCTTCAAACGGTGTTGAATTTCATCACTGAAATCGGCATTTGCTGAAAGATGGCTCCCAAGGTAGCAGAAGTTATTTACATATTCCAGTGATGTTCCATCAAGTTGAATTGTTGGTAGATTACCACCCAGGGTGTTGGGTGAAGGCTGGTAAAGTATTTTAGTCTTCTTGATGTTGATGATTAGTCCAAGCCTTGTGTATGCATGATGGAAAGTATGGAGTGATTGTGCCAACAGCACTGTATGGGGCAGAAACATGGAACATAAGAGAAGAAAAGAGAAGGAGTTTGAATGTGTTTGAGATGAGGCGTCTGAGAAGTATGATGGGGGTTACTAGGCTGGATAGAGTGAGAAATGAGGAGGTGAGGAGAAGAATGGGGGTGGAAAGGGAGTTGGAAGATAGGGTTGATGAAAGAATATTAGGATGGTTTGGACACATGGAAAGAATGAGTGAAGAAAGACTAGTAAAGGAGGTATGGAAGGCAGATGTGGAGGGAGTGAACATGAAGGGACGTCCTAGGATGAGGTGGATGGATGGGGTGAAGGGGGCTTTGGGGAAGAGGGGAATGTCTGTTGAAGGACGGGAGAGGACAGAAGACGGGGTGAATGGAGAAGGGTTGTATATGGATGATGATGTGATGCACGAGGTGGAATGGGCAGGGGGATGGGGGTGAGGTAGTATGTGTGAGCAAAATTTGACACAGCCCGAAGGGATTCCTCCCCGTCTTCTCCTTTTATGCAAGGGGGGGATGGAGAGGAGGGTCACCGATTTAATGAAGCAGCCTTTCTGTGGATGTGCCGTGTCTTGCGACACTGCTTCTGACCCAGGGCAGTGGACAAGGTGCAGGGATGACCCGTCATCCAGGAAGTGCTAAGTTAAGAGGGAGGATGGAGGGGTGTGGAGTGTATTCAGGGATGGAATGGGTGGGAATGATTTTATGCCTTTTCCATTTTGGCTACCTCCCTTGTAAGGGGGAAAAAGCCTTGGTATATGTATGTAGTTTTGTTATACATTAATCTTCCTTCTCTGTGCTTCTCATTTCTTCTCACATCATTTTGTTCCTTAAGCTCGAACTCTATTAGTAGGTGGTCACTCTTCCTGGCTCAGAAGTGAATATCTAGTCTCTTATGGTTCTTCATTGTGTCCATATCTAGTGTTTTCTTTAACCCATTGTGTCAATGTATAATCAGTGGTCAGATCCAGTAGGACATTGCCTAGAGTTCCTCTCCACCTTTTATTGTCAATTCTTCCCAATTCATTTCCTTTGCATTTTCTTGCAAAATACTGTTAATATTTATTTGGGCATTTAGCAAGGATGCAAACACATAATTTTTTGGGTGTGTGAGTAACTGCATACATACAATAGTAATACTTTTCTCAATTTTAGGGGATGGGCTGAAGCCCCTTACCCCCTTGTATAACAAGTGCTTGCACCCATGCTATGTAGGAATGCAAATATTGTAATATTAGGCCCATACCTACCTGTAGATACATGTATTGCTGATTGAATGCTATAAATTTGTTTACTTTGGTTGTAGTGAAGAAATATGAAAATGTGACCCCATACATGATAAGCAGAGTAATTTCAATTTTTTATATACAAGCAGCGGCTTTGCTGCAACTACCTTCGGCAGGTTGCTTGTCCTGTGGCACTTGGTCGCTTTGTTTGCGGGCCATACAATCCACAGATGCGTTTTATTTCTTAGTAGACGGTTTGCCTTCGTCAGATTCTACCTCAGTATTTTTCTGCGTGAAACCTACATTTGGGCGACCTATGTTCTTCGTCGCTGTCTTCATCTCTCATCCTCTTCATCATGGTGAAGATCTGATCCAACTTCTCGTGTAGTTCCTTATTTTCCTTCCTTAGTTTGTCCAAAATCTAATCCTTAATATCCTCCAATGAATCTCCAGTGGTTGATGTGTAGACGGTGTCATAGTCTGGCATAATGATCTTGATAGCTTCTTCTATTAGTTTGAATATGTCTTCAGGAATATTGATTACTCCGTGCTCAATTAAAAAAATATTCATGAACAACTTATATACTACATTGTGTGGTCGTTTCGTTACTATTTCTCCGTTTTCTTTAGTGGTTCCGGTATAGATAATCAGAGAATCCCTTACGGAAGTGTCTCCCAAACACCGCCACCACTGAGGTAATTTCAGAATCATTTTGAAAGAGTTATGTTCTTGGTTTGAGGTTAGATTGAGCGTTGTGTACGATAGTTTTCTTTTTCGTTTCATTTTTATGCTTAATCACAGCTTTTACCTTTCTTATAGCATATTTGTTGTGAATAACAGTTCTTTTTGATGTTTTGAAAAGTCTGTCTAAGAAATGCATCTGGAAGTTCCTGTGATCAGACTTTGCACCATGTTTAACGAATTTCTTATATCCTGGGAAGTAATGCCGCGTGAACGCCTCTGAATCCTCCTCTATCATATCGTCCGAACACTCCAATCCGTCAAACATGTCATCACTGTATTTGAATTGTTTATCGTTCTCTAGAGTTAATTTGAAGGCGATCACCTTCCCTTGGAACTTGCGTATTGACACTTAAACATTAAAGGTCTTGATGTCAGCGTACAACCCAGGGAACATTTTACTGTACTCGTCCCTTAGTCTAGCTGCCAACACCTTATCTTCTTGGAAAGTCTTCTTCGTTATACCCTTGATAGCTGTTAGCCACTTCCATAGGTACCTCTGTCTAAGCTTCTTCGATGTTTCGTCTCCTGGAATCATATCGGTAGTCGGTATTGTACAGCCAATCACCTTTACGGAAGTGTCCCCCAAACACCGTCACCGCTGAGGTAATTTCAGAATAATTTTGAAAGAGTTATATTTTTATTTATATATTGAAAAACTATTTATTTATGGTGAAACTACAAATTGAAACATCAAAATAAAAATCTATGGTAAAACTAAAAATACAAAATAAAATACAAAATAAAGAATATTTTAGGGAGTTGTTAAATGTGAAGGAGGATAGGGAAAGGTAGTTGCAGTGGGAAGCGCTAAGAAAATGACCGTGATGAGTGGAGAAAATGGAGGAGAAATAAGGAAAGATGAAGTGAAGGCAGTTGTTGAGATGATGAGAGCAGGTAAGGCACCTGGGTTGGATGGATGTCATGCTGAATGTCTGAAAAAAGGAGGTAGAGAGATGGTGGACTGGCTGGTGAGGTTATTTAATATTTGATTAAGAGAGGGTAGAGTGCCAGAGGACTGGAGAGTTGCCTGTATAGTTCCACTTTACACGGGAAAAGGGGACAAGTGTGAGTGTAGTAGTTTCAAAGGGATCAGTTTGTTAAGTGTAGTTGGGAAGTCCTATGGGAGGGTCTTGATTGAGAGGATTAGGAGAGGGAGTAATTGGTGAGGAACAGTGTGAGTTTAGGACAGGTAGGGGTTGCGTATATCAGATTTTTGTGGTAAGACAGATATGTGAGAAAGGTATAGGAAAAGGTAAGGATGTTTTTTGGGCTTTTATGGATCTGGAAAAGGCTTATGACAGGGTAGACGGGAAGGCACTGTGGGAGGTATTACAGACATATGAAGAAAGCTGTTAAGAGCAGTCAAGAGTTTTTACGAGAGGAGTAGGGTGTGTGTTAGGATTAGAAATGAAGAGAGTGAGTGGTTTGAGGTAAAGGTGGGACTTGGTCAGAGATGTGTTCTGTCACCCTGGCTGTTCAATCTATACATGGATGGGGTGGTGTGAGAGGTAAATGCAAGGGTAGTGGGTCAGGGGTTGAAGATGGTTAAAGAAAATGGAGAAAAGTGGGAGATAAGCCAGTTGTTGTTTGCTGATGACACTGCTTGTAGCAGGATCAGAGGAGGGAGTTAGTAACAGTTTGAGAAGGTGTGTGAAAGAAGGAAGTTGAAGATAAATGTGGGTAAATACAAGGTGATGAAATGTACAATGGGAGAGGATAGCAGCAAATTGGAAGTGAGACTGGTGGCAGTGGATAGCTTTAGATATTTGGGTGCAAATATGGCAGGAAAGGGAGGAATGGAGGTGGAGGTAGAATGTAGATTGAGAGAAGCAAGTAAATGCCTTGGTGGATTAAAAAGTGCAATGAGAAATAGACATTTGGGAATGGATGCTAAGAGGAGATTGTATGAAGGAGTGATTGTGCCAACAGCACTTTATAAGGCAGAAACATGGAATATAAGATAGGAAAAGTATAAATGAGTTTGAGATGAAATGCCTGAGAAGTATGTTAGGGGTTATTAGGCTAGATAAAGTGAGAAGTGAGGTGAAACGGGAGTTGGGAGAAGGGGTTTATGAGTGTTGGGATGGTTTGGACACATGGAAAGAATGAGTGAAGGAAGATTAGTGAAAGAGGTGTGGAAGGAGTGAACATGAGGGGTCGACCTAGGATGTGATGGATGGATGGATGGATGGGGTAAAAGGGGCATTGGAAAGAGGGGAATGTCTGTTGAGGAAGGATGGAAGAAGATAGAAGATAGGGGTGAGTGGAGAAGAGTTGTATTTACCTAATTGTAGTATACAATTGTGTATGGATGATGCCGTGATGCATGGAAGGGAGGGTGGGGGATGGGTGTGGGTGAGGAAGTATGTGGAAATGATATTTTGATGCAGCCTAAAGGGATTTCTCCCCATCTTCTCTTTGTCTGCATGAGGGGACGAAGACGGGGGTCACTAATTAAATGAAGCGGCCTTGCTGCATTGCTTTTGACCCAGGGAGGGCAGTGGGCGAGCTGCAGGGATGACCCATCATCCAGGAGGAACCAAGAAAAGAGAGAGGGAGGGAGGGGTGGTGAATGGAAGTGAAGTATGTGGGGAAATCCAATCCTAGGTGGATCTATGTCTTTGAGTTTGGCCACCTCCCTTGTAAGGGGGGAAAAGCCCTTGACAGTATATGTACAGTATGTATACTGTGTTATATCATTCTGGCTATAGAAATATGTCTCAATTCAATTTTTGTTGTTCAGAATGGCTGTTGTGGTTCACTATATAATTTGAATTATTTTGTATTTACCTAGTTGTATTTTACGGGAAGGGGAGCTATGCTCGTGGTGTCCCGTCTTCATATCTCATTTTATCTAAACTATTTTTAAATTCATGTATTGTTTTTGCACACACTACTGGTGTAGCTTTTGTGTGCTTTGGCAAAAAATTATGCTATCATTTGTTGCTCAGTGGCTGACATAAGTTAACATCAAGGATAATGTGGATACAGATGAGATTGGGACAGAAGATAATGGGTATTTGTGAGTGGATGTGACCTTAGTTTTAATTCTTCCAGCTAATGGTCATTTGAGATAGATTTGATAGATTTAGCTGATAACATTTGATATATTTATTTCAGTTTGATAATGCAGTTGCCTGTGCAGCTGCAGATGGCATCTCCAGCTGCAAAGGAGTGGCTGCAGAAGAGAAGAGAAGATGTTCAACCCTGGACACACTTTGTTAATACAAGCAAATTCAAGGTGAGTGAGAAATATTATGTATAGAAAGACATGTTAAAAAAAATAATATATTACCTCTCATGTATATTTACCCACAAGAAATGAGCTATGCTCATGGGGTCCTGTTATGTATGCATTTACCTAACTGTAGTATGTAGGAAAATAGCAACGCTTGTTGGGTCCCATCTACTACTCTCCAATATGACATACCTATTCTCAAAATCATGTACAGTTGCAAATTAATCTATATCCTTAATTTCAATGATCATATTTAGATTTGAATTCATATTTGTCTGTCAGTCTTATGTGCACAGCCTCCCAAATAGTTCTGCCATATCACTTCTTTCTTCTCAGGTTCCATGTGGGTGGGGGTGCGGAGTTAGCTCCTTGATAGTTGGTATGGCTTATTATTTCTACTGCAATCCTTGGACCAACAATTCTGTAAGGGTTCTAACAGGGTAGAACATGGAGGAAGGGGGTACTGGGGTAGCCATCAGACAAGAACACAACATAGCAAGTGGAAACTCTGTTGAGAGCCTGTGAAGGTGATCATGTTCCTCTATTTTGTTATGAACAACACAAGGCAACAACAACTGGTAATGTGTTCCACTTGTTCACTGCCTTGTTTTGGAAGGTGAACATATTTAAAAATTCTTTGACTATTTGATGTGTCTGTGATGACACATATATATACCAAAGGCTTTTCCCCCCTTACAAGTGAGCTTATAATATGAAGGAGTGATTGTGCCAACAGCACTGTAAGGGGCAGAAACATGGAACATAAGAGAGGAAGAGAGGAGGAGTTTGAATGAAATGTCTGAGAAGTATGATAGGGGTTACTAGGCTAGATAGAGTGAGAAATGAGGAGGTTAGGAGGAGAACAGGGGTGGAAAGGGAGCTGGGAGATAGGGTGGATGTAAGAGTATTAGGATGGTTTGGACACATGGAAAGAATGAGTGAAGAAAGATTAGTAAAAGAAGTGTGGAAGGAGTGAATATGAGGGGTTGACCTAGGATGAGATGGATGGATGGGGTGAAAGGGGTATTACAAAAGAGAGGAATGTCTGTGGAGGAAGGATGGGAGAGGACAGAAGATAGGGGTGAATGGAGAGGGGTTGTGTATGGATGATGCTGTGATGCATGAGGGGCAGTGGGTGGGGGTGGGGGGTGAGGAAGTATGTATGAGAAAAATTTGACACAGCCCAAAGGGATTTCTCCCCGTCTTCTCCTTTTCTGCTTGAGGGGACGGAGAGGGGGGGTTGCCGAATTTATGAAGCGGCCTTGCTGTGGATGTGCTGTGTCTTGCAACACTGCTTCTGACCCAGGGCAGTGGACAGGATGCAGGGATGACCCGTCTTCCAGGAGGTGCCAAGATAATAGGGAGGGTGGAGGGGAGTGGAATATATAGGAAATAGAATGGGTGGGAGTGGTTTCTATGCCTTTTTCTTTTTGGGTACCCCCCCATACAAGAGGGAAAAAGCCTTTGGTATGGTATATGGTACAAGGGAGGTAGCCAAAAACAAAGGCATAAAATCCACCCCCACCTATTCCATTCACACATACCCCACTTCCATTCACCCCCCTTCCTCCCTCTTATCTTGGCTGCTCCTGGAAGACAGGTTATCCCTGCAACTCGCCCACTGCCCTGCGTTAGAAGCAGTGTTGCAAGACACAGCACATCCACAGCAAGCCTGCTTCATTAAATCGGCAAAAAAAAAAAAAAAAAAAAAAAACTCTGACCCCTCCTGCAGGAATGGAGAAGATGGGGAGAAATCCCTTCAGGCTGCATCAATTTATTTTTCACACATACTCCCTCACCCCCCCATCTCCCACCCACTCCCTTTCATGCATCACAGCATCATCCATACACAACCATTCTCCATTCACCCCTATCTTCTGTCCTCTCCCGTCCTTCCTCAACAGACATTCCCCTCTTTCCCAATGCCCTTTTCACCCCATCCACCCATCTCATCCTTGGTCGCCCCTTCATGTTCACTCCTTCCACACCTCTGTTACTAATCTTTCTTCACTCATTCTTTCCATGTGTCCAAACCAAAGGATTACAAAGGAAGAGCATGCCGGCAGGAGACCTTTTGGTCCATAACTAGGTTGGATGTGGAAAACATAGATAATAAACAGGTAGATAAAAGAATAAAATAAGTAAATAATGAAAAATGATGAACAAAAATAAGAATAATTGACAATAAATGAATAACTAGAAATAAACCATTAATAATAACAAATAAAATAAAAATGCCAGTCATTACAGCATATTTCTTAGGTGCTTATCTAAATGAATCTTAAAACTACTTTTTTATTAGGAAAAATAGATTCAATACTCATTCATCAACCATATCTCCCAACTCCCTCATACTACATATTCTCCTTGCTGAATCACAACACAGTTTTAGGCCACTACACTCCACACTCTTCTAATAAATCTCACACAAAGAATATTAGATGGCATCAATTCAGATAGGCCCCATCACAGAACACTTCTTATAACATTAGACATTGGTAAAGCTTTTGATGCTATCCCCCTCCACAAAGTAACAAACAAAATATATAACAAAGACATGCACAATAACACTAAAAGATACATACATACATATACCAAGGCTTTTTCCCCCCTACTAGGGAGGTAGCCAAAAAGGAAAAGGCATAAAATCATTCCCACCCATTCCATCCCCGAAAACACTCCACACCCCTCCACCCTCCCTCCCATCTTAGCACCTCCTAGATGACGGGTCATCCCTGCACCCTGTCCACTGCCCTGGACACAGCACACACACTAAAAGATGGCTGGCCATTTATCTGGCAGGCAGAAATGCTTATGTGTCATATGATGGCCAATCATCGCACACCAGAAACATTAAGAATGGAGTACCACAGGGCTCAGTTCTATTCCCCACACTCTTTATTCTATACATGCATGATATACTTACACCAGACACCTCAGAAATACAAATCTCTTCCTATGCAGACGACATAACAATCACAATAATACAGCCATGCCTTGATACACTCAACACATGGTTTATTACAAAGAGACTCAAAATAGCCCCAGCCAAATCCACAGCAACACTTTTCACCAACTGGACAAAAGAACACAAATACATTCCTCATCTCTATATGGTGTAACATATGATATATCCATGTCATTTAAACAACACATCACAAACATAAAAAGTAAATGCACACCTAGACTCAATGCACTTAAATCAATTACTGAAACAACATTTGGACAAAACAAAGAAACTTACCTTAAAATAAACAATTGCATACACTCAGTGATGAATTATGCAAGTCCAGCAAGGGCACCTAATCTCAGTGAGACACACCTCAACACCCTTCAGACCATACAAAACATACATACATATACCAAGGCTTTTTCCCCCCTACTAGGGAGGTAGCCAAAAAGGAAAAGGCACAAAAATCATTCCCACCCATTCCATCCCCGAAAACACTCCACACCCCTCCACCCTCCCTCCCATCTTAGCACCTCCTAGATGACGGGTCATCCCTGCACCCTGTCCACTGCCCTGGGTCAGAAGCAGTGTCACAAGACACAGCACATCCACAGCAAGGCCACTTCATTAAATCGGCGACCCCTCCCTCTCCGTCCCCCCATATAAAGGAGAGGACGGGGAGAAATCCCTTCGGGCTGCATCAAAATCTTGCTCACACACACTACCTCACCCCCCATCCCCCCCGTCCATTCCACCTCATGCATCACAACATCTTCCATATACAACCATTCTCCATTCACCCCTGTCTTCTGTCCTCTCCCGTCCTTCCTCAACAGACATTCCCCTCTTCCCCAAAGCCCCCTTCATCCCATCCATCCATCTCATCCTAGGACGTCCCCTCATGTTCACTCCCTCCACATCTGCCTTCCATACCTCCTTTACTAGTCTTTCTTCACTCATTCTTTCCATGTGTCCAAACCATCCTAATACTCTTTCATCAACCCTATCTCCCAACTCCCTTTCCACCCCTGTTCTCCTCCTCACCTCCTGATTTCTCACTCTATCTAGCCTAGTAACCCCCATCATACTTCTCAGACACTTCATCTGAAACACATTCAAGCTCCTTCTCTCTTCCTCTCTTATGTTCCATGTTTCTGCTCCATACAGTGATGTTGTCACAATCACTCCTTCATACAGTCTCCTCTTAGCATCCATTCCCAAATTTCTATTCCTCCTTACACTTTTTATTCCACCATACAAAACAAAGCATTAAAAACAATTACAGGCTGCACATATACAACACCTACAGACCACCTACACTATGAAACAAAAGTCCTCAAAGTCAAAGATCACCTTGACAAGAGAGACACACAAACACTTGCTGCAGCCTCCACAAACACAGCACACCCACTACACTATATAGCAGAACACACACACACACCAAGAAATATAAAAAAAAACACCCAAATATCTATATCACACACAAATACTCTCTTCTCTTCCTCCAAAACCACCAAATACCAGCCTCCGGAAACATATTCATGATCATATCACTCACTGCTCCATTAACACACTAAAGGACAACACACTGCTACATGCCAGACCCCCTGATAGCCATCCCTCTGAATCCTCTCTCCCACGAAAGGACACAGTCCACCTGACCAGACTGCGGTGCAGCCACCACCCAGCCCTTCTAAGCTACCAGAAGAGGCTGGATGACTGCATTGTGGACAAATGCCCAGGATGTAACACTTCACCCCATACTATTCTAGTATATTTCGTTTTATGGAAAGGAGATGTAGAAGTTAAAAGTGACGACCAGCGTTCTTCTTTTCAAGGGGATCCCACTACTCAAAAAAAAAAAAATAATAATAATAATAAATATAATAAATAAATAAATAAAAAAAATGAATAAAAGTAGATTACCAACAATCCCTTGTATAACCAAACTAAGTTAATGTGTTACCATGATAGGCAGAAAAATATTAATTGTAAAGGTATATTGGTAACATGCATTCT
Organism: Oratosquilla oratoria; assembly: GCF_046742065.1. Classification (NCBI taxonomy): domain Eukaryota; kingdom Metazoa; phylum Arthropoda; class Malacostraca; order Stomatopoda; family Squillidae; genus Oratosquilla; species Oratosquilla oratoria. The sequence goes on from NW_027467551.1 coordinate 142,685, forward strand.
TATTTGTTTGGCTTTACATGGAAATTCTATTCATATAACCAAGACGGATATTATTTTTACTCGTTAATATTTACTTAAGTTTTCTATATGTAAAAGACCCAGAAGACATGGAAATTTACTCGATCTGTTGATCACTAGCCACGAGAGTATGACAATTGTCGATATAGAAGTTGGTGAAACCATTGCAAATAGTGATCACAACTTAGATTCAAATTGCTAAAGTACTTGTGTACTAGGTATTGGTATAATAGTTGTATTTACCTATTTGTATTTTACGGGACGAGAGCTATGCTTGTTGTGACCCATTTTTTATCTCTCCACATCCAGTTTATTCTTAAAATCTTGTATAGTTTTGGCACTCACTGTTTCCCCATTTAGTTTGTTCCAGACATCAGTCCATGTGGGAAGCTATTCTTTTTCAAATCTCTTCTGTAACTGTCCTTCTTTAGCTTCTTTTCATGTCCTGTTTCTCTTGTCCCATTTTAATAAGTTGTCTAGAATTTCCTCCCTTTCATAATTCTGTAGATAATTAAATCACCTCATTCTCTTCTCTGTTCCAGTGTTGATAGATGTAACTTATCCAATCTTTGTTCATATGTCAAAATTAAAAGTGTAGGTGCCATTTTTGTTGCTGCTCTTTTTTTTTTTTTTTTTTTTTCTTTACTAGGTGCCCATAGTGTCGCAGCATACTCTAATTTAGGTCTTATCAATGTAATTAATATTTTCTCCATTTCTTCATCCATGTAGTCAAAGGCCACTCTCATTGATCTTAATAAGTTTAAAGTTTCTCCAACTAGTTTATTGACATGTTTATCAGGTGTCAAGTCACTCGAGATAATTACTCCTAGGTCCCTTTCTGAGTCGACTTGTTTGACTTCCTTGGTACCAATTTTATATTGACCCGATATTCTATTTTTGCTTTTTCCAAATTCCATTGTACTGCATTTCTTAATGTTAAAGTTCACTTCACACTTCTGACTCCATTTCCATATTTTATCCAGGTCTACTTATAGCAATCTGCAGTCTTCTTCTGTGCTTGCTCTCTTAAGTAATTTGGCATCATCAGCAAAGAGGTTCATGTAATACCTCACTCCCTCATCCATATCATTTATATAAATGGGAAACATTAAAGGAGCCAATACAGAGCCCTGTGGGATGCCACTTATCATATCTTCCCAGTTCGAGTTCTTGTCTCTAAGTACCACTCTCATTTTTCTCCCACTCGAGAAATCTCTCATCCATTCCAGTAGCTTACCTTGTATTCCTCCTATTATTTCAATTTTTCTTATTAGCTTTTTATGTGGTACTTTGTCAAAAGCCTTCTGCAAGTCTAAGAAGGCACAATCAGCCCAGCCATCTCTTTCTTGTATTATTTCTATTAATCTTGAGTACATACATTATACCAAGGCTTTTTACCCCTTACCAGGGAGGTAGCCAAAAAGGACAAGGCATAAAATCATTCCCACCCATTCCATCCCCGAAAACACTCCACACCCCTCCACCCTCCCTCCCATCTTAGCACCTCCTAGATGACGGGTCATCCCTGCACCCTGTCCACTGCCCTGGGTCAGAAGCAGTGTCGCAAGACACAGCACATCCACAGCAAGGCCGCTTCATTAAATCGGCGACCCCCCCTCTCCGTCCCCCCATATAAAGGAGAGGACGGGGAGAAATCCCTTCGGGCTGCGTCAAAATTTTTGCTCACACACACTACCTCACCCCCCATTCCCCCGTCCATTCCACCTCATGCATCACAACATTTTCCATATACAACCATTCTCCATTCACCCCTGTCTTCTGTCCTCTCCCGTCCTTCCTCAACAGACATTCCCCTCTTCCCCAAAGCCCCCTTCACCCCATCCATCCATCTCATCCTAGGACGTCCCCTCATGTTCACTCCCTCCACATCTGCCTTCCATACCTCCTTTACTAGTCTTTCTTCACTCATTCTTTCCATGTGTCCAAACCATCCTAATACTCTTTCATCAACCCTATCTCCCAGCTCCCTTTCCACCCCTGTTCTCCTCCTCACCTCCTCATTTCTCACTCTATCTAGCCTAGTAACCCCCATCATACTTCTCAGACACTTCATCTCAAACACATTCAAACTCCTTCTCTCTTCCTCTCTTATGTTCCATGTTTCTGCTCCATACAGTGCTGTTGGCACAATCACTCCTTCATACAGTCTCCTCTTAGCATCCATTCCCAAATTTCTATTCCTCATTACACTTTTTAAACCACCAAGGCATTTACTCGCTTCTCTCAATCTACATTCTACCTCCACCTTCACTCCACCTTTTCCTGCCACATTTGCACCCAAATATCTAAAACTATCCACTTCCTCCAGTTGCTCTCCCTTAATGCTCACTTCCAGATTACTGCCACTTCCAGCCCTTGTACATCTCATCACCTTACTTTTACCCACATTTATCTTCAGCTTTCTTCTATCACACACTCTCCCAAACTGTCACCAACTTCCTCAATCCCTCCTCCGATCCTGCCACAAGCGCAGTGTCGTCTGCAAACAACAGCTGGCTCACCTCCCACTTTTCTCCATTTTCCTTAACCATCTCCAATCCCTGACCCACTACCCTTGCATTCACCTCTTGCACCACTCCATCCATGTATAAGTTGAACAGCCAGGGTGACATAACGCATCCCTGACGAAGTCCCACCTTTACCTCAAAGCACTCACTCTCTCCATTTCTAATCCTGACACAAGCTCTACTACTCTCATAAAAACTCTTGACAGCTCCGAGAAGCTTTCCTCCTATCCCGTATATCCGCATAACCTCCCACAGTGCCTTTCTGTCTACCCTGTCATAAGCCTTTTCCAGATCCATAAAGGCCCAGAAAACATCCTTCCCCTTTCCTATAGCTTTCTCACATATCTGTCTTACCACAAAAATCTGATCTACACAACCTCTACCTGTCCTAAACCCACACTGTTCCTCACCAATTACTCCCTCTGTTCCTCTCCTAATCCTCTCAATCAAGATCCTCCCATAAGCCTTCCCAACTACACTTAACAAGCTACAAGTACAGGGAAAAGAAAAGAGAAGTAAAGAAAAAGGTAAAGGAGGCAAAGAGGAGAGCAGATGTAAAATGGGGTAAGAGTATGACAGAAAATTTTGAAAGTAATAAAAAGATGTTTTGGAAAGAAATTAAGAGAGGAAGAGGAGGCGAATCAAGTAGAGAAGAAAAGGTAAAAGGTGCAGATGGAGAGATGATAATGGAGGAGAAGGCAGTAAGGGGAAGATGGGCAGAATATTTTAGGGAGTTGCTTAATGTGAAGGAGGATAGGGAGGGAAAGATAGCTGCAGTGGGAAATGCTAAGAAATTAATCTTGAGTAAAAACATATTAAGTGTGTGATACACAATCTTCCACTTCTAAAGCCAAATTGTTTAGGGTTTAGTATTTTATTCTCTTCCAAGTGTTTGATCCATTTGTTCCTAATAACCTTTTCACATATTTTTGCTACTGTGCTTGTAAGGGATACCGGTCTGAAGTTTGTAGGATTTTCTTTGTTTCCTCCTTTATATATTGGTACAATGTTTGCATTTTCCAATCTTGTAGTACCTTTCCTTCTTTGAGTGAGAAATCTATTATCTTGTATAATTTGTCCGTTAGTTTAGCTGTACACTCTTTCAATATCCAATTTGCAATTCCATCCGGTCCATGTGATTTCCTAACATCTAGGTTTTATATTTTGTCTCATTTCTTTCTGCGTGACCTTTAATTTATTTATTTCATTTTGGGGATATTTCTCGTTGTCCATCTTCCCAAATTTGTGAGCTTTCAATTGTAAAAACAGACCTGAAATGTCTGATCATAACTTAAGCCATTTCTATGTCATCTATATATTCTTTATCTCTTTCACGCAGTTTCACTATTTTGTGTTTGTCTTTTAATTTATCATTTACATATCTGTAAAGGAGTTTTCAACAAAATGAAATACAATTTATACATATACAAAATTTTTACAAAATTACTTGTTGAAAAGGGAGAACATGAAGCAAAGCTTATGGGGAATTGCTCTCCCTTTACGGAAAGAATTATTTCTATTTTATATATTTATTTTTGTTACATGTTAGTATGATATATATATATATATATATGTATATATATATTTGCAATGAGATGTGACACGATGCCTGCTAACTCCGACCTCACGTAGGAATCGGGGTCACGTGTGAGCATCGCATCTTCTGGGGGTCAGGTGAGAGGTGAGAGGTCAAGTCGATTGTTGACATGACGATAATTGCTTACTGTGCGGATGCGGGTCACTGTCACCTGCAGGAACAAGAAAAAAAGAGTGGCAGACTTGGTTGATCCTTGCATTTGTCTATTATATCTTTCTCGTAGTTTTTTTTTTTTTCCTGCGTATATTCACATATTCGTTTCTAAGTTTTATATGTGTTTATTACACATGTACGAGCTGTCTATTAGTTTTACATGAACTAGTGTATTAGTACTATTGTACCAGTAAACTTATACTAATGTACCAGTGCTAGTGTAACAATACTAGTGTACTTGTACTAATATACTAGTACTAATGTAGTAGTACTAGTACTAGCATTAGTAACTGTTACTAGTGTATTAGTGCTAGTGTACTAGTATTAGTGAACTACTACGAGTGTACTAGGGTATTAGTACTAGTGTTCTCGTGTATTAATACTGGTGTACTAATTTTCTTGTATACTTGTATTAGTTAAACATTATAATTTACCAGTGTACTAGAACTAGTATATTAGTGTACTAATATAGTAGTGCTAGTGCACATGTACTAGTGTTTTAGTACATCATACATATACCATGGCTTTTTCCCCCTTACAAGGGAGGTAGCCAAAAAGGGAAAGGCATAAAATCATTCCCACCCATTTCATCCCTGAATACACTCCACACCCCTCCCACCCTCCCTCTTATCTGAGCACCTCCTGGATGACGGGTCATCCCTGCACCTTGCCCACTGCCCTAGGTCAGAAGCAGTGTCGCAAGACACAGCACATCCACAGCAAGGCCGCTTCATTAAATCGGCGACCCCCGCCTCTCCGTCCCCCCTTGCATAAAAGGAGAGGATGGGGAGAAATCCCTTCGGGCTGCGTCAACTTTTGCTCACACATACTACCTCACCCCCCACCCCGCCCATTCCACCTCATACAATCACAACATCATCCATATACAACCATTCTCCATTCACCCCTGTCTTCTGTCCTCTCCCGTCCTTCCTCAACAGACATTCCCCTCTTCCCCAAAGCCCCCTTCACCCCATCCATCCACCTCATCCTAGGACGTCCCCTCATGTTCACTCCCTCCACATCTGCCTTCCATACCTCTTTTACTAGTCTTTCTTCACTCATTCTTTCCATGTGTCCAAACCATCCTAATATTCTTTCATCAACCCTATCTCCCAGCTCCTTTTCCACCCCTGTTCTCCTCCTCACCTCCTCATTTCTCACTCTATCTAGCCTAGTAACCCCCACCATAATTCTCAGACACCTCATCTCAAACACCTTCGAGATCCTTCTCTCTTCTTCTCTTATGTTCCATGTTTCTGCCCCATACAGTGCTGTTGGCACAATCACTCCTTCATACAGTCTCCTCTTCGCATCCATTCCCAAATGTCTATTCCTCATTACACTCTTTAATCCACCAAGGCATTTACTTACTTCTCTCAATCTACATTCTACCTCCACCTTCACTCCACCTTTTCCTGCCACATTTGCACCCAAGTATCTAAAACTATCCACTTCCTCCAGTCGCTCTCCCTTAATGCTCACTTCCAGTTTACTGCCACTTTCACCCCTTGTACATCTCATCACCTTACTTTACCCACATTTATCTTTAGCTTTCTTCTATCACATACTCTCCCAAACTCTGCCACCAACTTCCTCAATCCCTCTTCTGATCCTGCCACAAGCGCAGTGTCGTCCGCAAACAACAGCTGGCTCACCTCCCACTTTTCTCCATTTTCTTTAACCATCTCCAATCCCTTTCCCACTACCCTTGCATTCACCTCTCGCACCACCCCATACATGTATAAGTTGAACAGCCAGGGCGACAAAAACAAGCAAGGCTGTCCCCAAAGTCCGTGTGACGGATGAAGAGATTGCTGCCATTGGTCGCATTAACATTCAGTACTTCAAAATTCCTCCAGCATTAGAACCTATCATCTACAATCCACTGGTTCGCACGACAGAAGAGGATCCAACATCAGAGTTAGATATACTGTGGAAGACATCCTTACTTCTCCACTCTCCAAGGCCATCATGGTTTGGTATGATGCAGTTCCTGCATCGAGGTCAACACCCAGGAAAAGCTTCTGTGACATTCCTTCCAATGATTGACCTTGATCCCAGTCAAGCTTCATGTATCTACTCTACAATGAAGTTTGTGTCTACCCAAGCTCAACTATACGACGTTACTCCAGTCCTCACATTCGACCAACCCTTGTACTGGAAAGCTTTAACGATTATAATATAGGTCTCAATCAAATGACAGTGATCTCAAGCGCATAGTCCTCAGGCTTGGGGGATTTCACATGCAGATGAGCTTTCTTGGGAGCATAGGTCACTTAATGGCAGGCTCGGGACTGCAAGAGTTGCTCGAAGTGGTATATGCTGGAAACACAGTGCCCCACATGATGACAGGCAAAGCTGTTTCCAGAGCAGTGCGGGGACATACGCTGGTAGATGCTGCACTGAACACCATTTTGGTTGCTGATGCCTACAATGTGCCTGTGCCAACCAAAGACACAGTTCAGGAACCACAAGTGGCAACTGCTGATACCAAGACAGATAATGTAGAACCACAAGATATTCCTTCAGATACAGTGACGACTGACATAACTACAGCAAGTGAAGTGTATGACAGAGCAATGTCCTCTTCCCTCTCAGTGGAAGAAGTTTGTTCTGCAAAAGTGTTGCAAAGAATCCAGACTGAACTTGACAACAAAAAGGATATGATGACTATGCCAACAGCAAAACTCTGGTTGCAGTATCTCAACATGGTGGACATCTTGCGGAAATTTATTAAAGCTGAAAGAACAGGGAACTGGAGCTTACTCCTCCAATGTGTGCACGATATGCTTCCCTACCTTGCCGCTTCTGGACACCGACAGTATACAAAGTCTGCATATGTATACCTGCAAATGATGACCAAACTACCAAATACGCATCCGGATGTGTATAAGAAGTTCCAAGAGGGATACCACGTTGTGCGGCGCAGTGATAGATACTGGGCAGGGCTCTCCACAGATCTGATCATCGAACAGGTTTTGATGAGAAGTATAAAGACGCATGGGGGCCTAACTCGAGGAAAAGGGATGACAAAGACTCAGCGCTTACTGTGGGTCCTATCCATGCCAGCATGCGCAAACATCAACGATGCAATGCAGAAGTTCAGCGGGGTCTCCTACGAAACCAGCGACCAGCACAAAGATATTTCGAAGGCTAGACAGGCCAGAGATGTCAAGGACACCCTCGATCTTATCAGCTATCTGAAGGAAAGAGATCCATTCAAGGAGAATACCTCACTTCACAACATTGCTAATGGCATGGCCGCTCAGGACGGAGTCAATGTTGACCAAGCAAAAGAAATTGGAGACAAGATTCTTGTGAGCATGGCAGGGAAATCTGTGGAAGAATTCACCTTCCGAAAAGCCGATGAAGCAATGACACTTGCATCCAGATCAACTGTCAAAGTCAGAGGGGAATCTGTAGTAGTGGATCCACAATTGGTGTTCCAGCGACTGGTAATTGTAGGTGAACGGTGCGAAGACTTGTCAACGTTATTTAAGTTCGAACTCTGTAGCCACCCTCCTGCCTTATTTGACTCGTCATCCCTTCCCTTGCAGGCCAATAAGGCAGTCCTTGCTGATGTTCTGTGGAAGTCTATAGATGAACAACGTGAGCCGAGTGGAGACCAAGTCCAATATGTCCTTGATGGCGGCGCGCTACTCCATCGGATTCCCTGGCCAAGAGGTTCCACATATGATAGTGTGTGTCAGATTTATGTCAGATATGTGACACAGAAATATGGAGCTGCTGTCATTGTTTTTGATGGCTACAGAGATGAACCCACAACTAAAGATGCCACACAACAAAGAAGAACAGGAACCTGCTCTAGTTTGACCGTAAACTTTGGTGGTGATATGATCATCCAATCCAAGAAGGAGGACTTCCTGAACAACAAGACAAACAAACAGCGCTTCATACATTTTCTCAGCGACAAACTAGAAAGGGCTGGATGCAGCACAGAACACGCAAAGCATGATGCTGATGTCCTCATTGTTCAAACAGCCCTTGCCTTTGCCAGAACAAGAGATACGGTTCTCATTGGTGACGACACAGATTTGTTGGTCCTACTGTTGTATCACGCTGATATGACCGCAAACGAACTGTTTCTGGTATCAGAGTCAAAGCAAGCCACCAAATCGAGAAGGGTATGGTGCATAAAGCAGTCGAAAGAGTTGCTGGGTCCTCAGATTTGCGACCATCTGCTCTTTGTCCATGCTGTTCTTGGCTGCGATACCACTAGTCGCCCGTTTGGATTGGGAAAAGGTTTGGCAGTGAAGAAGGTGAAGACTGATTCCCTGTTTCGTGAGCAATCAGAGATGTTCCACAAATCAGAGCAAACACCGGAGGACATAACTGCTGCAGGAGAGAAAGCTCTGGTATCACTGTACGGTGGTACCAGAGAGGAAGGACTGGACAGCTTAAGATACAAGCGGTTCTGTGACGAGATTTCCAAGAGCACATCTTCCGTGGAACCACAAACTCTACCCCCAACATCAGCAGCTGCAAGATTCCATAGCCTCCGTGTCTATTACCAGGTAATGGAGTGGAAAGGAACATGTGTCAACATGAAGCCACAAGATTGGGGATGGCACATTGTGGACAGAAGGTACATGCCTATACAGACAGATCAGCCCGCAGCACCACCGGAGATACTGGATGTCATCTGTTGTAGCTGCAAGAAAAACTGCAAAACAAGGAGGTGCACATGCCAAATATATGGTCTCCATTGCACTGCCGTGTGTAGAGAATGTCGTGGTACAAGTTGTTCTAACTCACAGGTGCCAGATTGATCAGATAATGTAGACGACGACGCTTAAGCCGGATACCGCAAAGTGGCACAACTGGAATTGACACTCTTGAAATTAATGTTGATGATCTGTTGTTGAAACATAGGCTTACTGTTGTTCATGAGTATGATAATAAACTTATCTCTGGCTACAATCGTGTTTTCCTACATTTCAGTAGGCCCTAGGTTAAAAAATGCACCGAAAATATAAAATGTTGAGCAAATACATTTTAAAAATAGACATTCTTTCCAGCATATTGGATTTTTGGCTATAAATTCTTTATCCAATAAAAATGTAACCTATTCCACGTGAATTCTTGTGTTCAAAAACCCCATTTTAGCACTTTAAATGACTCAATTATTACATCTAAATGCGGAGATATGGCAAATTATCGAAAATTGGCGGCCATATTGGATTTATGCAAATTAGACATATTTCCTCAACGTGGATTTCTTAGGACTTTTAGTATGATGTTCTAGACACCTCATGGGCAGGCATGCCCTGTGGTGAAAACAATTCTGTTGCAATTTGTTCCAAGTTGGGCCCTAAAATGTGCTATATTGCCTGGACTACATCATTATTATTATTATTATTGTTATTATTATTATTATTACTATTACTATAATTATTGTTGTTGTTGTTATCAACATCATTATTTGTTTTATTTATCTTTTGCAGCCCAAAGCTGGGGCGTCGTTCAGTTGGGGATGTGGCGTCATGGGCGACTGTGCACCACGCACCCCTGGCAAGTCATCTTTTCTGTCATCACCTTGACTGTCACGATACTCTCTGTCTCTGACGGTTACAAAGACGAGAAGCCGCCAGCCACATCTCAGGTAAGCGAGCACTTAATGTATTATCACACTGGGATTCACTAACGCCGACCGTTGAAAGTTCGTCTGAGTAAAAACGACTTCGGTTACAATATATATATATATATATATATATATATATATATATATATATATATATATATATATATATATATATATATATATATATATTTGAAACCTCCAAATATCAAATTAACTTCGTTATAAATGGCAAAACTGAATGATGTAATTAAGATTGTAAAGCTATACGCATGTTAGACATGTTGATGAAATGATTTCTGTAATTAGCGAAGTCTTGTTCTAGTTACTCAAATGGAGGTAGAATCATCCCGGATGTCGCAGGAGAAATAGCCCAGTGGTGTGATAACCTCTGAAGGAGAAGGCAGGAAGTTTCTGCAGTCCATAACTCTCGCCTCCATTCTTTACAGAATTCATAAACATGAGATAATAGAGACAGAAACAAGTATTAGCTAAATAAAAATTCCGCCAAAATCTGATGCAAATGCGATCTCGCCATGACTTTCATTATTGATTATTGTTTTCCTTTTCAAAGATTTTCATCAATACTTTCTAAATACTTTAATGTTTTCTTTAATTATTTCTTTCATTGACGATGTAGGGATTGTATTGAAGAATAACACAGTATATTAAAGACCTCAAAAGGAGTTTGATATTTTATTGCACAATACGACGACAATGAGTAGTGTGAACGTAACATTTCGCAATATCTTGTCGAAATGTCTCGCAAGAAGGGTGACCGAGTGATGATATCTGAAACACTTCGCTCAACTGACGACATTGTGCAATAAAATGGAACCATGAATGAAGAGGTAGACAAATATTAGCACAATAAAACCATGTCGATATATTATATTGAGTCAATCATGTAGGTATGCTTTAGCATGCTGTCCTGACTTACCAGTTGTGTCGTCGATGTTGTGCCCAGTAACAAATAACTAAATTGTACAACATTTCATTTGTTTATTTTCTGTGCAACACTAATTTTTTTTCTTTTTTTTTTATATATATAAGCCTTACTCATTGGTTTGCATCATGTCAACGGCAATAATTATTGTCGAGTGGTAGGCACTTGGAACTGGAAATGAGATCACAAGAACATGCATCATTCTTATATTTTATTTGTTTGCCGAAATGATTTACGTTGATTCATTATTATTATTTATTATTATTATTATTATTATTATTATTATTATTATTTGGGAACTGCATGCACGGGATATTGACAGAATATCGACAACTAAGAAATGGACTTTCATCAAATTTTCTTTAACGTTTTTCCTTTCTTTTTTTACAGCCCATTTGAATCTCAAGTTAACGCGTAACCACTGACAAAAATAAATAAGATAAATTATAATTGCCATGGGATTTGTCTTTATAACCTAAATCACGTGGAGTAGCATTGCATCAAAATGTATTTCTTTATCACAGGAATATCAAGGGGTCGACGTCGTCCTTATGACAGTAGTCCGTTGCGGAGCTCTACTCTGCACTTACCATCAATTCCGTACCCTTCACAGAATCGGCTCAAAGTATATATTAGGTAAGTATAGAAAACAATAACACTATTACTTGAAAGGTTTTCCTCCAACATCTAGAACTTTTTCTACAGTAAAATAACTTTGGTAAACTATTTTGTTTTCTCAAAAATTGACAGAATGGCATTTGACTGATTTTTTCTGGAATCTGCCTAAGGTTAGGATTTGTCGTATGGATATGAAGTTAATTTTTCAAATCTTTAATCATCGAGTGATCTTGATTAAATAAAATTAAATTTAGTTCTTCACCACGTAAAATACATATTTAAAGAGAATAAGAGATATTGTGTAAATAGTATTACTGTCGTTGAATTGTCGTTTGAAAACGTTCGTTTAAAGTCGTGTCTACAAAGTCAAAGATTCTCTATCAATATCCTTTGATTTAAACTTAGTACATTTCCCACAGATAAAATACATTGTGAATTGCAACTTTAAAAAGAAAAATTGGGAAAACAATTTGATGCCAACGATTCCGTAAAGAAGGGTAACATAGTAATGTTTTCTCGAAATATCGAGAACAGTTTGGGCTTTGGGAAATGTAGAGTTTGCAGGTCTGATCCAAACTTTCAATCGTGCATTCAACATATTCATTTGATATTCATGTTTTTGTATATTTCATGGTAAGTGATTGTAATTAACAGGAAAAAGATACATACATACATATACCAAAGGCTTTCTCCCCCTTACACAGGGGGTAGCCAAAAAGAAAAAGGCATAGAAACCACTCCCACCCATTCCATCCCCTATATATTCCACTCCCCTCCACCCTCCTCTCCCCCTCTTATCTTGGCACCTCCTGGATGACGGGTCGTCCACTGCCCTCCCTGGGTCAGAAGCAGTGTCGCAAGACACAACACATCCAGAGCAAGGCTTGGTAAACGTTAAAAATCATAACAGCATAACTGAAAGCAAGTTTATGAGGAATGGAAAGGGTCGTGACGTAATTATGCTGCACTCCAAGTAAGTCACCTCTGGCTGTTGGGCCCTGCTGCTGCTGCTGCTGTGGAAGCACAGCTTCTTGCTGCATCCCCAATTAATACTTTACAATAGAAACTTGATGTGAAACACATTTATTTGAAAAACAACATACACATGTATAATACCAAGGGCTATTTCCCCCTTATGAGGGATGTATCCAAAGTCAAAGTCATAAATCCACTCCCGCCCATTTCATCCCCACATCCACTCCACTTCCAATCACCACCCCTCCCTCCCTCTCTCTTTTCTTGGCTCCTCCTGGATGACGGGTCATCCCTGCATCTCGCCCACTACCCTGGGTCGGAAGCAGTGCAGCAAGACACAGCACATCCACAACAAAGCCACTTCATTTATTTGTTGACCCTTCCTCCCTCTCCATCCTGTCATGCAGAAAAAGAGAAGACATGGAGAAATCCCTTTGGGCTGCATCAAAATGTCATTCACACGTACGTACTCCCAATCCCCCACCCACTCCCTTTCATTCATCACAGCATCATCCATACACAACCATTCTCCACTCACCCCTATCTTCTGTCTTCTCCCTTCCTTCCTTCCTCAACAGACATTCCCCTCTTCCCCAAAGCCCCTTTCACCCCATCCATCCATCTCATCCTAGGTCGCCCCCTTATGTTCACTCCATCCACCTCTACATTTCCACACTTCTGTTACTAATCTTTCTTCACTCGTTCTTTCCTTGTGTCCAAACCATCTCGCTGATACTCTTTCCTCAACCCTTTCATCTCCCAACTCCTCCACCTTGCTCTCCTCCTCACCTCCTTGTTTCTCACTCTATCCAGCCTAGTAACCCCTACCATACTCCTCAGGCATTTCATCTCAAACACATTTAAAGTCCTCTCTTATGTTCCATCTTTCTGCCCCTTACAGTACTGTCGGCACAATCACTTTTTCACACTACAATCTCCTCTTGGCATCCATTGCCAGATGTCTATTTCTTGTTACACTTTTTAATCCCCCAAAGCATTTCCTTGCTTCCCTTAATCTACACTCCACCTCCACTCCTCCCTTTCCTACCATACCCCCCCCCCAAGTGTCTAAAGCTATCCACCCCCTCCAGCCTCTCTTCCTTAATACTTGGAAAAACAAAGTAATGCAATTACAAAAAAAAGGGGGGGGGCCAAAAATTTATTGATGGGCCGCATAGGAACCTTTGGCACGCATGCGTGCATGCATGCATGGGACCCACAGGCCATAGTTTGCCCTCCCTCCCTCCCCTGCAGCATGGCAAGGAACAAGGATAAGGTGCTGAGATGGGAGGGGCAGGGCATTAAATGGGTTTTGATGTAATTATATTAATGGATTTTAGTCTTGACTCAGCTACTTCTTTATAATGGATAAAGGACTTTTGTTATTTGTATATAATCGCATAACTTCCCTTTGACAAAAGCAGATTTATTCTCTTTGATACTCCAAAATGATCCTCTTTTTTTTATTTCAGGTGCAAATCAGGAGTCCTGGAGAAAATGCTGTACAATTTGCCAAGATAGTTGCTGCTACACTTTTGGCCAGAGAACTGTCTCTGATGGCAGCGCTGGCGGCAGGGCACCTCCTCGTCAAGAGTCATCTCATTCACCACAACTGTGCCAAAGCCGCCGCCTCAGCTCCTGCTCCCGCTCCTCCTTGTGCCACAGTCATCACGCACCTCCCGACCACCCCCGCCACGCTACCCACGCCAACCACCACAGTCACATCAGCATCGCCTACGACGACCACGTCTACACTTACCTAGAAGGTGACCATCATGTCCAGCACAGACGCACCATCCACCACAGGCACACTTCCTCTCATTGCCCATCACAGTGACAGACCACCCTACATCGGGTACCACCGCAAGTCCGCTTCCCGCTACCCCGTCCCCACCCCCTGCAGCAGCAGCAGCAGCACCGACTCTCATATCTGTGGTATCGGCCGCAGCTGTGTCCCCAGAGACGACCACATCCATCCTGCACGGATACAAACATTCCTCCGGACACAAGTTCTCCCACGAGTGTCGTCACGCCCCCGGAGGACGCGTCGCTGGGAACTGGAACTCCCGTCGCAGTGTCTTCTTGCAAGAGAGAAGGGGTCCTGGCAGGTCAACCAAAGAGAACCTTCAGAACCTGAAAGCAGGCAGGCTTCAGTGTCGTTCGCCCAGCACCGTATCCTCCTCCTCCTCCTACCCTTCTGCGGCAACCGCGGTCACTCCCGACGTTTGCGCAACCAACCTCTGCACGTGAACCAAAGTAAGCCCAGGAGCAGCAGCATTAGATTGCTGTCGTGACTGTAGAGTCGTCAGCACAATAATCCTGTGACATCCATCTCTCAGCACATGCTAACAACATGTGCATTCCTTACTCTTGGAACTTTTAACTGAACATTGGATTGCTTGGTAAATTCGTGTTTGGATCAGTGTGTATGACACAAATTTATACCCCTGTAAATTGAGTTACGGTCACAAATGTCTGACTGTATATTACAAGAGTTTATGTATATATTGGCACTGTGTATGTGTATATATATGATCAGTAAGTTGGATAAGTTGATTATCCAGTGCAACAGATAAGGGTAATGTACAGGAATTGCGTGAGAATGTGTGAGATATAGTGCTATTTTGCTTTAGGCGTAGCTAATGTGTCGTGAGGGTTTGATGTCTTCCCAGTAAATGCAAAGCAGACAAGAGTAGGACATAGACCAACAAGTAACGAGAAGACGAGTCAGATGACAATGGGATTTAATGAACCAGACCCTTGGTCCAATTCGCCAGTGGCGGCAGGGTTCGAACCTCCGTCACGCCGACCTCTGCATGAGGGGGAGGGGTTGCCAATTTAATGAAGCGCTCTTGCTATGTCTTGCGACACTGCCTCTGACCCATGGCAGTGGACAGGTTGCAGGGATGACCCGTCATCATGCAGGAGGTGCCAAGATGTGAGAGAGGGAGGGCAGAGGGTGGAGTGTGTAGGGGATGGAATGGGTGGGAGTGGTTTCTATGCCTTTTTCTTTTTGGCTACCTCCCATGTTAGGGAAAAAAAAAAGCCTTTGGAATATGTATGTACGTGCTTGATCCTACTCGCTGGTGGCAGGGCTCGAAGCACCGTCCCGGCGATTGGTGCCTCGTGTAGCAACACCCTAATTAACCCGCTCAGCCAGCCAGCCAAGCAGCCAGCGTCCTACTTATTGTATGTATGGTAAGCCCATGGTATTTCAAACCACTTGAGGAGAGGGGTGATTCGCCTTTGTATCTGAAAGTTCAGTACATCTGAAAGTATTTCTTGGAAGATGCTTGCTGGCCAAGTGTATTAGAGCATCGCAAATAATCAACGACGTTGCTATATGAAGGATATTTTTCTACAATGTTTTTTTTTATCCGGTCAGAAGAGTCACGATATTTCTTTCTTTGTGGTTGAGATGAAGTACCAGCCAAGTATTGATTGACTTTGACTTCATTATAGTTTTGTTCCTTCTTCAGGCAGTCGAAAAAATTCCAAATATTAGGGTGGTGTCCAGCAACCTGTGTCTCAAATGTCCTATGCCATAGTTCTAAAAAGTACAAATTTGTCATTTTTGATAGTTCTGGCATTAAAGAATTTGAACTATTCTTAATAAATACGAAAAGAAATTCTACCTTGTTTTTGTAGTATCCTAAATAAAGGCTATGGCAGTAACTATTTCATTATCAAAGGTAAAGTGTGCTAAATCAAGGAACAAAACTATAATGAAGTCAAAGTCGATCAATACTTGCCTGGCACTTCATTTCAACCACAAAAGAATAACGTGACTTTTCTGAACGGATAAAAAAAAAGACATTTAGAAAGATATCCTTCATATAACAACGTCGTTGATTATTTGCGGGCAATAGCCCATAACCTAGCTTGTTAATTTTAAGTAAACCAATTTATAGTTCTAAGTTTAATTTAAACTAATTTGTCATTTTCAATAGTTCTGTCATAAAGAATTTTAACTATTCTTGATAAATACTACGAAAAGAAATTCTTCATCCTAAATAAAGGTTATGAAAGTAATTATTTCATTATCAAAGGTAAAAGTATGCTAAATGAAGGATGAAAACACAATCTAGTTATATATTTCAAATTAGAATATTTTTATTTTTCCGATGAATTGTGTATATCGATGAATTGAGCGTGTCGATGAATTGTTGTCGGTGAAATCGCCAGATCCCAAAATACATATTATTTTCATTATTTTATATTATCGTTAAGGGAATTTCCATTACAAATAATTTGATCTTTTAATAATTGTCGTCAAACTTGCGTAGCATCTAGGAGCAGACTTGCAAATCCAATATGGCTGACCTCCAGGAGGGTTATCAATCACACTGGGCTATTTTTCCTCCGACATCCTACCTCCAACCTCTATTTGAATATAGAAACCTAGATATCCCTAACTAAGAACAATTCAACAGTATGTCTAACATCCGTATCTATGTTTACACTATCTCTAAGTTCATCAATCTTTGCTAGATGTAACGGAAATATTATTTGAATATTTGAATTTTTTTATTTTGTAACCGAAGTCGTTTTTGACTCGAACGAGCTCTCGACGGTCGTCGGCGCCCAGTGTGATAAGAACATAAGAACGAAGGAGATTGCAAGAGACCATGTGGCCTACATTAGGCAGTTCCATGTCTATTACCACCTGTCATCCCTTGTTGTCTAACCGTTTCTTAAAACAGCTTAATCTAAATTTGTCCAGTTTAAATCCATTACTGCGAGTCCTGACCTGTTGTCTTGATATGATGACCTTGCCTGTGTCGAATCCATGACAGAGTCCCATAAGGTCATAATCCCATTGGTAAAAATCCCACGCCAATTAACCTAGGCCTATATTCATTAAGAAATTTACCAAATGAAATTATACTTTAACAAATAGTGTTTATTAATACTATCAACATCCTGGAATATTATGTGTGGGATTATGATAGTGACTATGGCATTTTGATTCGTGGGATTTTGATATATGGTTACAAATTTTAATTTTTCAAATCTCCAAACAACAAATTATCTTTCCGTCATATGCTGTTGAATATGTCCTTAGAGACGTCTAGATGTCTGCTATTGTGTTTGCGAATTTTGATGATTAACATTATATCATCTTGATACTTGGTATCTTTATAATTACTTTTGTCGATTAATTTGCAATATTAGGTTCTTTAAGGAAGAAGGAATCAAATGAAGACATTGTATCTAATGTAGATACTTTGCAGTACACGGAATGCGCCAAAAAGGGTGAGTTTGGACAAGAAATATTTACATTTTGGTGGAAATATGTTGTTGTCAGAAATATAATCTATGCTTAATCGTACAACTGTGCTCATGCATAGATGACAAAAAGAAAAACACTAATTTTTAGATTCTCACATTGGGAAAGACGTCATTAATCCCACAATGCACCGCGCTCCATTGCCGTCATTATTTTCGTGACGTCGATAGAAAACGCTATTTTTGTATATATATACACACACACATATATATATATATATTAAGTTTCCTGATTATCTCTATCGAGTTTTTGGTCTTCATCGCCAAAAGTCAAGGAAAAAGTTGCCTACGCGCAATGACCATACAAAAGGACCGAAAAATCTTCCCGCGCTCTGATGCCGCCGTTATGACGTCACGTCGCATCAAAATCCATATTTTCTATATTTTTAAAACCTCTCTCTCCACGTGTTAAAAAAAAATCAGAATGCTTCGTTTAACACAATTGTCAAAATTCATCGTCTTTTCTATATTCTTAAAACGTTTCTCTACATGTATTTCAGGATTTTCTCAGAATGTTTCGCTCAGTTTTAATAAGAACACAATTGTCAAAATTCATCGTCTTTTCTTGAAACACTTTTCTCTACACGGCTTTCTAAGAATGTTTCGTTCAGTGTTACGTAAGGCCACGTGCTGACCTGAAAATTTCGCTCCCTGATACCATGACAACATCTTGATTTCCTTTGCATGTCTTAAACTAGGCAAAAAACACCGTCGATTTCCATCTTCACACTAGGCCAAAATACCGTCGATTTCCTCCTTCACACAGGGCAAAAATACCGTCGATTTCCATCTTTACACTAGGGAAAACTGCCGTCGATTTCCATCACTAGCCAAGAATGCCGTCGATTTCCTCCACACGGTAAAAATGCCGTCAATTTCCATCACCCTAGGCATAAATACCGTCGATTTCCATGTTCACACTAGGCAAAAATGCCGTCGATTTCCATCTTCACACTACGCACAAATACCGTCGATTACTATCTTCACACTAAGCAAAAATGCCGTCGATTTTCTCATTCACACAGGGCATAAATACCGTCGATTTTCATCTTCACACTAAGCAAAAATGCCGTCGATTTCCATCTTCACAGCAAAATTACCGTCGATTTTGATGTACAGACTAGGCAAAAATGACGTCGATTTCCATCTTCACATTAGGCAAAATGCCGTCGATTTTTGTTTTCTATGTCGATGTCTTCCTTCACATTTGGCAGAAAAATCGTTTATTTGTTGTTCTATTCGCGATGACCATACACAAGGACCGAAAAATCTTCCCGCGCTCTGATGCCGAGGTTATGACGTCACGTCGCATCAAAATCCATCATATTTTCTAATCTTTCTTTCTCAGAATGTTTCGTTCAACACAATTGTCAAAATTCATCGTCTCTTCTATATTTTTAAAACTACATGTATTTAAGGATTTTCTCAGAATGTTTCGCTAAGTTTTGATAAGAACACATTTGTTAAAATTCTTCTTATTAAAACATTTTTCTCTACACGGCTTTCTCAGAATGTTTCGTTCAGTGTTACGTAAGGTCACGTGCTGACCTGAAAATTTCGCTCCCTGATACCATGACATCTTGATTTCCTTTTTGATGTCGTCTTAAACTAGGCTTAAAAACACCGTCGATTTCCATCTTCACACTAGGCCAAAATACCGTCGATTTCCATCTTCACACAAGGCAAAAATGCCATCGATCACTATCTTCACACTAGGCAAAAATGCCGTCGATTTTCCCCTTAATACAGGGCAAAAAGCTGTCTTTATTTTCATCTTCACACTAGGCAAAAATGCCGTCGATTTCCTCCACACTAGGCAAAAATACCGTCGATTTTGGTTTTCTACATCTATGCCTTCCAATTTTTTTTTCTATTCGCGTCTTATATATATAAATCCCACACTGAGTTCCTTCAACGGGACAGAACACCGTAGTAATTTCCTCACATGGACTTCCTTCACACATGACAAAAATACAGTCGATATTTTTTCCCCCAAAACCCGTAAAGGTGTTTTTGTCCCTTGAGAATAATAATGATAATAATAATAATGATAATATTAATAATAATAATAATACAGGTTGACATTCAAAACCCGTAAATTAAGGTGTTTTTGTCCCTTGAGAATAATAATGATAATAATAATAATGATAATAATAATAGTTATAATAATAATACATGTTGACATTCAAAAATCCGGCAACCTCGGGAACTGAGGATTGCCGGATTTTTGAAGTTTACAATTTTGTATGGTATATCCCGTATATATTTAAAGAAAATTACCACCTGTACAGTCCTTTAATGGGAAATATAAACACTAAGTGAAAAGCAAATGAATCTTTATTATTCACGAACTAAATAAAATACAATATAGTTATGTAAAATTTCAATTCAATTTTGATAAAACATAAAACTGATCCTCCGAAGAATTTTAATTAAACTAAATAAAATACTCCGTACTGTACTTCTTAGGAAAGAAGCTAAATAGCAGATGGGCTTTTTACACATCATCTTAATTCAATTTTAATTCAACTAAATAAAACTGATCCTCCTAAGAATTTTAGTTAAACTAAATAAAATACTCTGTACTGTAGCCACCCTGTACTTCTTGAGAAAAGAAGCTAAAGAGCAGCAGGTGGTCTGTCAGGATCATCTTCATCATTACTGACCGTCATAAAGACATCATCGGCAACAGGAACAGCTTCAATGGATGGAGGAACTGTTGATTGTGGTGACAGCACATCTGGTTGACTTGAAGATGATGGCAGTCGATTATCTAGTGTGGACACTGCCGCTGCTGCTGCTTCCTGCTTCCTAGCTATATTCTTGAATATCTCGTGCAGTGTCTGTTGCTTCATAAACTTGGGTCTTTCGTTAATAAGTTTATCTTGGAGCAAGTAAATATTCATGATTTCTTGTTCACTTATGAAACTTCTTTGCTCTAGTCCAGCCAGCAGTTCAGTTGTCAACGCAATGAACCTGTCAATAGAGATTCTTTCCCTCACATCTTCCTCGTTTTCGTCACTGGTGAGATATGTAGTGAGGTGAGGATTGTTGCTAAAAAAAAAAAAAACGAAAATCACTAAATGAAAATTCAAAGATAACAATAATGATAATAACATGTTGATGAAAATATTATTATATATAGTTATATTTGAATTTGAATTTATCATTTCTCGGGTGTTTTTTTTTTTTTTCTAAGCAACATTCCCCATCTTTCCCCTCTCCCCCCCCAAAAAAAAAAAAAAAAAAATCAATGGCTAACGGTTTGACCCTCTGATCAATTTTTGTAGAATCACGTTTTAGTAATTTCCTTCCCAGTCATATGTGTGCAAAGTATTTCGCACAAACCGGGGAATTTATTTTTGATTTGTTAATAAAAATCTAAAGATTGACTTTGAACGTATTTTTTTGGGAAGAGAGGAAGAGAAGGAACATAAAGAAAAAGAAAAGAGTAAAAGACCTTTTATATATATATATATATAAGATGTTACGGGTTCGGAGACATACACCATTTACATGTATTTACGTCAGATTTTCTTTTAAAGATTTTTGATGATTCGGTTTTATTCCCCCCCTTATTAGGTGGCTAGGACGGTGTCCCTTACAGAGGACTTTGTGTTGTGGAATTTAATGAGCCATGCCCTTGGTCCAGCTCGCTGGCGGTAGGGTTCGAACTACTGTCACCACAACCTCCGCCGCAAGTAGCGACGCTCTAACACGTTCAGCCAACAAGCATCTTCATTGAAAAAAACAAAGGGTAGTAGAGAAGACATTTATCATTTATTAAAAAGAAAGAATTAAGTTGTCTGAGAATTTTTTTTTTTTGTTCGTACAGTTGGAAAAACAAGTTCATGTTTATCAAATTAGAATTGAAAATGAAAATATTAATAAGAATAAGAAAATATGTGAAAAATGTCGAAAACTGACGATTAGTAATTCATCTTCTAAGTAGGGCTTACAGAAAGAGAGCTGGAAATCCGTCGTCTAAAGTCATAGCCACCATCTTAATATCCGTTTTCCTTCATTGATGGTGGTGGTGGTGGTGGTGGTGGTGGTGGTGGTTGAGAGTGGTATTGGTTGTGGTTGTGGAGGTGGAGGTGGTAATTGGTGGTGGTTGGGGGCTGAGAGTGGAGGTGGTTAATTAAGAGTGGTATTGGTCGTGGTGGTGGTGGTTGATGGTGGTTGTGGTGGCTGTGGTGTATCGACATGGACTGCCACAATGTTGGTAGCGAGGCAATTTCCCCAGTATGGATTAAATCCCCTGGTGGTATCCATCATAAACACAAGACTTAAACATGTATCGAGTGACAACCTTGCGTGGCATGATTTGTTAACGTCGCTACTTTACTTGCAGCAACACATATATACATGTATATATATATATATTTATATATATATATTATATATATATATATATATATATATATATATATATATATATATACATATATATATATATTATATATGTGTGTGTGTGTGTGTGTGTGTGTGCGTGTGTGTGTGTGTATCGCACGGAGAGCCCCCAGTCGGAGTTAAATAAAAAGTACGGAAAGGAAAGAGAAAATTTACAAATGTGTGATTTATAACAGGGACAACTACACTGAAGATATATGCAAAATAAATAAATAAATAAGTAAATAAATAAATAATAAAAAATAATAATAACAATAATAACAATAATAATAATAATAATAATAATAATAATAATAATAATAATAATAATAATAATAATAATAATAATAATAATAATAATAATAATAATAATAACAACAACAACAACAACAACAACAACAACAACAATAATAATAATAATAATAATAATAATAATAATAATAATAATAATAATGATAATAATAATAATAATAATAATAATAATATTAATAATAATAATAATAATTATGATAATGATAATGATAATTCATACATATATAATGATACTTATACTACTACTACTACTATTCTAGTGTCATTCTTTGTTACACTATCAATCTGTGTCGTGAGGAAGCTTGGGCCCAGGAGTGGTCTTGCCCCGCGGAAGAGTAAGGAAGTTGGGCGAAGAAGATTTTTTAGTTTTGGTCTTAGAATAAAGCTGCCCTTCATGGGGATAAGACGCCACCGAAGAACGTCCCTTCGAAGAATGGCTTGGGAAGCCATGCAGTGACTGGCGCTCCCCCGAACTCTTGCGGACAAAGACTCAAAGTCCCGCGGAAGAGTAAGGAAGTTGGGCGAAGAAGAGTTTTAGTTTTGGTCTTAGAAGAAAGCTGCCCCTCATGGGGATAAGACGCCACCGAAGAACGTCTCTTCGAAGAATGGCTTGGGAAGCCATGCAGTGACTGGCGCTCCCCCGAACTCTTGCGGACAAAGACTCAAAGTCCCGCGGAAGAGTAAGGAAGTTGGGCGAAGAAGATTTTTAGTTTTGGTCCTACAAGAAGAAAGCTGTCCCGGGACCTCATGGGGTTATATAAGACGCCACCGAAGAAGGTCCCTTCGAAGAATGGCTTGGGAAGCCATGCAGTGACTGGCGCTCCCCCGAACTCAAAGTCCCTTCAAGACGACGCCATGGCCCGGGCAGCCGACGCGTCATTGTCAAGACCTTTATGGACATTGAAGAACTTATGGGCTTTTTCAAACGGGCTAAGAAAAAGGGCCAAAAGGTCATTGAAGAGACTATACGGTCCTCGAGGAGAAAATCAAACGCTTTTTCCAACAGGCATTACGAGCCAAAGTTGATGTGAAAAGGTCATTACAAAGACCTTATAGGCTCTGAAGATTGATTATGGGCTTTTTTGAATGGGCTTAGTAAATGGACAGACTCGGTGCGAAAAAAGACATTGAAGTCTTGATGTGCAAATCTTTTGGGCTTTATGATTGGGCTTCATAATAAGATGATATAATTGGGCAAACCACAAGGAAAACGATCACGAAAAACGATCTTTTGTTCTTTGGAAAGAAATTTCGGGCTTTTCGAATAAGCCTCGCGAGGCTGGAGCATTTTCACTTGGGCTAAAAGAAGCTTTTAGTTGCTTGCAGGCCAGCAGGAGCCATAAGACAACAAATCGACACAAGTCACTCGGGCGAATTGGGCTAGCCCTCAGCTGAATAAAATCCTTTGGTTTTATATTGGACAAAATTCCTACATTGTTATTAGTTCAGTGACATTGGCAGTATTCTTTATCATATTATTTTGTCTAAAGGCACAGTTACACTGCTTGAATTAACATATTTCTATTTTTCTGGGAATAAATCATATTCATAGTGATGGACATGTCTGAATAAAATACAATTATTTATAAAGGCAGAGTGCTCCTGTATTTGACTGGTAGATCGCATTAGGGTAACTGTGGAAAAAGTAGATCATATCTTGCAAAAGGTTCATCTGGTTTGTGTGTGTATATATATATATATATATATATATATATATATATATATATATATAGTATATATATAGTATATACAATTGTGTGTGTGTATGTATGTATGTATATATATATATATATATATAGACATATATATACCTAGATATATGTATATATCTATTTATATCTATATCTGTATATATATATATATATATATATATTTTAGCGTGCCCTACTGTCGTAACACATTGGTAAAATTTAAACTTAGAACCCTGTGTCTCTGGAAGGGCCAAAGTAAGGGCCTAGAATTGGCCGAGGAAGGTTCTAGGAAGCCGAAGTAAGGGTCTGGAAAGGGCCAAGTAAGGGCCTAGAATTGGCCGAGGAAGGCTAGGAAGCCGAAGCAAGGGTCTGGAAGGAACCAAATAAAGGTCTGGAAGGGGTGTAGTAAGGATCTGGAAGGAGCAAAGGAAGCTCTGGAAGAATTTCTACAAGAACATGACTGACTGTTTACCTCTGGTCTTCTGCGCATGCGTATAGAGACGAGAGCATGTTGACTTCGTGTCGTACAGACTTTTTTCTTTTGGTTTTCCAGTAAGAAATACCTTTCTCACATTCTTGTGGTTTGTGTTAGACCTGAAGGAAATGTCTCCTTCTTATGGCATTTTACCTTTGCTTCCAAATAGTTGGGAATGACATGCTATATGACGCAAATTCCTGGACAGTGGAAGAAGGTGGTAGATGAGGTGGTGTGGGTAACACGTACCTTAAGTGATTGATGAAGGGAGGGGGAAGATAGCTGCAGTTGGGGAACCGAAGTCCAGGTGATTTTTATCACATCTCGGGACCACTCGCCTTCCCTCCAAGGCAAGCGTGAGTAAATCAAAGAGGGGTATGATGGGACAACTCATTAAGTGAACCGTCCTAGGCTAATGAAACCCAGAACTCCTATTGTGAGTTTTAATGAATTGAATAATTAAACACTAAAATTAAGCTACTTGACATTAAATAAGGGTTTTAACAGTTGGGTTCACATACATACATACATCCTATCTATTCCCTGCGCGCGTTCCTAGTTTAAGAAATTGTTGGTTAATGTGTACTTATTATTGTCTTGCTTGTGGAGACGTCTTCAATTAGCCTGATCTCCTGCTGAGCTACGATCGGCGCCACTTCGTTTGGTGGGGGCGGGGAGTGGACGGCCTGGGCGCGCTGTGATGGGGGTTGTAATTCACTTCGTCGGCGTACTTTTCCCGGTCCATCGCACTACACTCAGTTTTTGCTTGAGGGGTTTATACCCAAATAATCGTCACTCGATTTATTCCAGAGGATATAAATCCCCAACAGTCACTTGAGGGAGGAAAGGACGCGCTTAATATTCCGAGATCGAGCGGTCTGACCTCCTTTTTCGAACTCGATGCTTAGACTGCCCCTGTCCTGCGACAGGTCAGGTCACGATGTCCGCTAGCCGGCTTCCGACGTTGCCAATAGTACTATGTCTCCGTCCCTAGTTGCGAAGGGTACTACGAATAATGTTCATGCGGGAGGGTGACACAGTTCCAAGTGTTCTTTGAGGTAGACACTGTTCACGAGCGGGTTAAACACAGTCCTAATAATTCTAATTACCTAGCTTAAAACAAATATGTGGCAGCGCGCAGGGGGGGGAGGGGGTGTGTTTGAGTGCTTTGTGTGGCCGCGAATACCGTTGAGCATGGCTCCGAGAACACAAATCAAAAGGGGGGGGGGTGTGTGTTTCTAGATATTAGAAGTCTCTCCCTTCGTTAAGGCATTGAATTGGTTGTCAAAAATGACATGACAAATAAAGAGGATAACGAGGAGAAAAGACAGGATGTTGCTACTAGTAGTCTTAAGGACTGGAAATTCCCCCGACTTTGGGGAATTAAGGGCTGATACGGAGAGAAAACAGACGAGAAAATGGGAAGGGAGACAACGAGCTGGGTGTCACAATTTAAAAATTGTGACACAGGTTATGAACCAAAAAAGAGGAGGGGGGGGCGGTCTCCCCTATGGCTTGAAGCTGGGAGATGAAGGCTGGTCATTCATCAAGAGTGAAAGAACCAGTTTCTGGCTTGCTTTTGACCTCGTCGTTTCGGTTGAGGGCTTCGAGTGCCGGAGTCTCAGTGGTGACCGTTTCTTCTACCTGGCTGCTGTTGATTGCAATGGTTTCAATAGGGGGGTGGAGGGTGTGATCCTGACTCCAGGGGGGCAGTTTGCCCCATACTACAGAACCTGCAGGGGTGACGAAAAGTTCGACATCCATGAAACGCGTGGCGCGTTTAAAGACTAATGACATGTGGTCACTGCCTAATATAATGGTGACATTGGAAGCTTGGTCCGATGGAGCTTCATTTGCGATAGGGATGCCTTGCGACTTGAGAACCTGCACTGTACGTTGGTAACCGGGCATAGAGACGTCTTTACTCACTGAAGGGTGCACGACCGCCTCGATGAGATGTTTCTCAGTGCCCAAGTGCAGGTTGAATTCAACGATGTCGAATCTCTGAGGTAGTTCAGTCTTGTTGAAGGAATCAAGGCGGCAAAGCACGGTTCCCTTTGGTTTGAGGTCAAGTTGGTCCACGACGGAAGGGTGAACAAACGTCCGTTGAGCTCCGCAGTCAGCGAGTACTTGTGAGATACATTTCTTGCGATCTTTAGTGAGGTGTCCGGTGAAAATAGGCAGAGCGACAGTGCTCGGTACTGTTCGTGGGATGAGGGCTGGGTCGGCGTTCTCAGTTGCGTTATCAGGAGTTGTCGTAGGTTGTGACTCGTCTTCTGTGGGGACCGAAACAGTGGTTCCAGGATCAAATGGTGTTATGTGAGGACCTCGAGCGTCATTATCAATTTGTGTAGTCCCAACGATGATCGGGACTGCTTCCGGTTCTGGAGGTGAAGTGTCATCTGGTGCCGTGGAAGTGCTGACTGACGTTCGTAAGATGGGAGCCGAGTGTAATGAAGAGGGGGTGGAGGTGGTTTCCGGGGCGTGGCCTACTGGGGGCGTGGCACAGGAGCCGTCATGTTGAGAGCTGACAGCCGTGGATGAAGTAGAAGCATAGGTGGCATCTTGAGTAATTTCTATGAGGACTGGTACTGGTTCCGGGTCCTGATATAAAGTGGCATCTGGTGCCGTGTAAGTGCGGATTGCAGCTTGCGGGACGGGAGCCGCGTGCCTTGAAGAGGGGGTGCAGGCGACTTCCGGGGCGTGGCCTTCTGGGGGCGTGGCACAGGAGCTGTCGAGGCGAGTGCTAGTAGACGTTGTTGAAGTAGTAGAGGTGCTCTGAGAGCTTGGGGCGTCAGTGGCAACTTGTATATTATCAATGAGGACTGGTACTGGTTCCGGGTCCTTAGATAAAGTGGCATCTGGTGCCGTGGAAGTGCTGACTGAGGTTCGTAAGATGGGAGCCGAGTGCGACGAAGAGGGGGTGCAGGTGGCTTCCGGGGTGTGACCTACTGGGGGCGTGGCACAGGAGCTGTCGTGGTGAGAGCTGACAGACGTTGATGTGGTGGGAGCAGAGGTGCTCTGAGAGCTTGGAGTGTCAGTGGCAACTTGTGCATTCTCAATGACGAGGACTGGTGCTGGTTCCGGGTCCTGATGCAAGGGGATATCAGGTACAGCGGAAGTTTGAACCGACGTCGTGATGGGGACTGTGGTCGTCAGAGGGTGCTCAAGCACTGCTTCAGTGGGTGCTGAAGAGGGTTCCAAGACGGTTGGAGTGACAAGGATGGGAGCCATGTAGATTGAAGAGGGAGCACTGGTGGAAGCAGGGGCGTGGGTTACCTCTGGCGGTGCTCTGAGGGCGTCGTGGGAGCTGGTAGAGGTTGATGGTGTGGGAGTTGAGGTGCCATCTTGTATTGCTCTCGTGCCAAGTGGCGCTGGTTGCGACGGAGGATGGTAGGGGGACTGGTGATGTGGGGGGTAGGCCCCCGGATACTGATAGAAGGGGGGGTAATACGGATGGTATCCTGGAGCTTGTGGGTAACCAGCAGGAGGCTGAGATGAAGCCGCGCTGTAGGGGGGAGTGTGGGCGTGGCTTAACGGAGCCTGGTTCCAGAGGTGAGGAGGAACTGCATTCTGTGTAGGGGACACGATGATGCCGTTGCTTGTTATGCTGATGGCTTGAGGGCATAGGGGGGCCTTGTGGCGCTGGCCACATTTCATACAGCCTGCCTGGAAGTCGCAGCGGTTCTTCAGATGCCTGATCGAGTAGCAGATGGTACACTTGTTTAGTGCTAAAAGTCTGTCGGTGCGGGTGGAGATGTCCGGGTACGTGGTACAGTGTGACGGCCTATGTGGGCCGCCGCAAAACAAACAGTTGGCGCGGTGCTGTGCTTCGTCGGGGACCGCAGATGCCGGTTGTGGGGGCGTGGGTACAGGCCGTCCAGTGCTGTGCCTTGACGTATGACCTTGACTCCTCGGTGGCGTCGGAGCCCACGTCAATGTCTGTCGAGGCTGGCGTGTTGAGGATTGAGTAGGAACGGGTGTGGGGGTAGCTGCGGCAACTGGGCGTACCAACACCGGGGTATGGAGCCGACTGCCCGTGATGGCACCCGAGTAAACTTTGAGTGCTGATTGAAGTTCTGGTGCACTTAGTTCAGAAGTGCCTTTGAACAGGTATATTGATGAAAGAACCTGTCCGGTAGTTTCGGCACTAGGACATCCTCTACAAATTCATCGGAGAGGGCTTGTCCTACTGCGTTCCTGTACCTTTCGCCCAACTCATCCCAATCGGCGAGGAACCTCGACAAGTCCTCACATTCGTCCGTAGGTGCGGGAATGGCGACGAGGCGTTCCTTCAGACTTCTTCGTACTGCCAAGGGCTTGTCATAGGCATCATGCAGCCGTCGGATGGTGTGTTCATACGCGGTGTTGTTGAACACGGGGTATCCAACAAGACGCTTGGCACGCCCCGTTAGAGAGCGCATGAGAGCGCTGAACTTTTCTCCCTCTGTGTACCTATTGCTTTCGTGAACATTTGTCTTGAAAATGCTCCACCAGCTGGAGAACATTTCCAGATCCCCATCGAAAGAGGGGGTATGATTTTCTTCCCTTATGTATGTGACCAGTGGGCTTTGATTAAGCTGGCTGTTTGACGCTTGAACGGCGGTATTTGCGCCGTTCACTCGCGCATCTGCTCGGACTTTTAGGTTTAATAGTACCTTCTTGTGGGGTCTTAGTTCCTGTTTCAGTTTTGTGAGCCGATCCTCGTGAGGATGGCGTGCCCACGCGGGCTCCAATAACCGCCATGTTTGGTGATGGTCTTGACCTTCTTGAAGAATTTCCGTAGCCGCACTGGGACTCAGGCTCTCAACGTTGATAGTCCCGTAAGCTTCAGCATATTCCGTGACAGCGTCAAGGAAATTCTGCGTGATGGCAATGAGCTCGGTCAGTGTTGCGTTCGTAATTGCGTCTTCGTTAGGGCTGTAATAAGACATGGTGGCCGCCGTCTGAGTATGCTTGCGGTCACTGAATCATAAGCCGAGAGGGGGGGGGGTGTCCGCTCTCCCTCTAAAGAACGATGCAGAGTCGAGCGAAAGAATCGCACGACGAAAATGGAGAATCGAAGGGGGTGACTATAGAAGATTGTGCTGTCATACGAGCTGGTCTGACAAAGGAGGTGGGAGAGAGGATACTCGCGTGAAACCGCGAAAGTTTAAAAATAAGGCCGCTTGAATCCGGGCCGATGCGAGCCGTTAGCGTCAGGTCATCCGTAACGGTAACGGCTAGGCTTAACACAAGGACGTGGTGGCGGATGGCGCCAAAAGGGGGGGTATTTGCGCCGCTTTGGAAGGCTGGGCCGAGCCGAAACTAAATTAAGCCGAAAATGGCTGAACTTAAAATTACGATGTGCGGCTGAGGATGCCGCTGAATGAAGAGGCCGGGCGGAATTACCCGTGAAAAAGGGACCAGTGTAATTTCAGCACAATCTAATTCTACTTAGGGTGGCGAAATGTTGCACAAGAGAAAGGTAAAAGTAGGAAGGGTAAATTAATGTGACATAAAATTACTATATCATGGTTGACCTAGTGCGTGCCTTAACGAGCAGGAGTGACTCCTGTACAGTGCATTGAGTTGCTAACCTATGCGCAGGGAAACATGTTGTGATCTACTTCATGAGTTGTCATACTGATTATTGAACTAGTGAAGTCGCATTAATTTACGAGTTCTGTACATAGGTAATGGAATGAATATCCGGTTCGAAGGACCACTAACGAGCACGTGACGCAAATTCCTGGACAGTGGAAGAAGGTGGTAGATGAGGTGGTGTGGGTAACACGTACCTTAAGTGATTGATGAAGGGAGGGGGAAGATAGCTGCAGTTGGGGAACCGAAGTCCAGGTGATTTTTATCACATCTCGGGACCACTCGCCTTCCCTCCAAGGCAAGCGTGAGTAAATCAAAGAGGGGTATGATGGGACAACTCATTAAGTGAACCGTCCTAGGCTAATGAAACCCAGAACTCCTATTGTGAGTTTTAATGAATTGGATAATTAAACACTAAAATTAAGCTACTTGACATTAAATAAGGGTTTTAACAGTTGGGTTCACATACATACATACATCCTATCTATTCCCTGCGCGCGTTCCTAGTTTAAGAAATTGTTGGTTAATGTGTACTTATGATTGTCTTGCTTGTGGAGACGTCTTCAATTAGCCTGATCTCCTGCTGAGCTACGATCGGCGCCACTTCGTTTGGTGGGGGCGGGGAGTGGACGGCCTGGGCGCGCTGTGATGGGGGTTGTAATTCACTTCGTCGGCGTACTTTTCCCGGTCCATCGCACTACACTCAGTTTTTGCTTGAGGGGTTTATACCCAAATAATCGTCACTCGATTTATTCCAGAGGATATAAATCCCCAACAGTCACTTGAGGGAGGAAAGGACGCGCTTAATATTCCGAGATCGAGCGGTCTGACCTCCTTTTTCGAACTCGATGCTTAGACTGCCCCTGTCCTGCGACAGGTCAGGTCACGATGTCCGCTAGCCGGCTTCCGACGTTGCCAATAGTACTATGTCTCCGTCCCTAGTTGCGAAGGGTACTACGAATAATGTTCATGCGGGAGGGTGACACAGTTCCAAGTGTTCTTTGAGGTAGACACTGTTCACGAGCGGGTTAAACACAGTCCTAATAATTCTAATTACCTAGCTTAAAACAAATATGTGGCAGCGCGCAGGGGGGGGGAGGGGGTGTGTTTGAGTGCTTTGTGTGGGTAACACCGTTGAGCATGGCTCCGAGAACACAAATCAAAAGGGGGGTGTGTGTTTCTAGATATTAGAAGTCTCTCCCTTCGTTAAGGCATTGAATTGGTTGTCAAAAATGACATGACAAATAAAGAGGATAACGAGGAGAAAAGACAGGATGTTGCTACTAGTAGTCTTAAGGACTGGAAATTCCCCCGACTTTGGGGTAATTAAGGGCTGATACGGAGAGAAAACAGACGAGAAAATGGGAAGGGAAGGGAGACAACGAGCTGGGTGTCACAATTTAAAAATTGTGACATGCTATAGAACAGTGTTTCTTAACTGGGGATCCGTGGACTGCAGAAACCTAGCAAGGGGTTCGGACGACAGTGAATTTAATATGTTACAGTTCATTCCTCTCATGATTTTTTTTTCTTTTTTTTATGATTACACAATTTACTTTTTTTTTTTTTTTTATTTCCCTGGCTTGTTGAGTCTCTCTGAATGTGGCGATGTTGATATATTACAATGTTGTCTGTCACTAAATGCTCAGGAAAAGTGGCTAGTCCCGTATAATATAAAAATTGATGTAAGGGTTTCCCAAAGCTTAAAATGTTGAGAAACATTGCTATAAAAAATGTGTACACCAAATTATTACTATCATTATCATCATTATCATTAATATTATTTATTTTTCATTTTATTTATTATTATTATTATTACTATTATTTCTTTTTCTTTTTAGAATAAAAGTTTGTTTGGATATTTGATCAACGTTTGACACAGATAAGATGAGAATGATTGTAAAGAAAAGAGCGACAGACAGAATCTGTCAAGGAAAAATTGTGAAAATTGAGATCAATTTTCAAAGTCTTTCCAGCTCTTCATTCTGTGTTTTCATAATTTCATTTTATTCCATCACCGTATCTCTCTCTCTCTCTCTCTCTCTCTCTCTCTCTCTCTCTCTCTCTCTCTCTCTCTCTCTCTCTCTCTCTCTCTCTCTCTCTCTCATTCTCTCTCTCTCTCTCTCTCTCTCTCTCTCTCTCTCTCTCTCTCTCTCTCTCTCTCTCTCTCTCTCTCTCTCTCTCTCTCTCTCTCTCATTCTCTCTCTCTCTCTCTCTCTCTCTCTCTCTCATTCTCTCTCTCTCTCTCTCTCTCTCTCTCTCTCTCTCTCTCTCTCTCTCTCTCTCTCTCTCTCTCTCTCTCTCTCTCTCTCTCTCTCTCTCTCTCTCTCTCTCTCTCTCTCTCTCTCTCTCTCTCTCTCTCTCTTCTTCTCTATCTCTTTTTCCCTCCCCTTCCCTCCCTCCCTCTCTTGCTTTCCCTCTCCTTCTTCCCTTCTTCTTTCTCTCCTTCCTTCACGATTTCTTTCACTTCTTCCTCTCTCTTCCACCTTCCTCTCTCTTCCACCTTCCTCTCTCTTCCACCTTCCTCCTCTTCCACTCTAACTCCTCTTCCCACCACCACCACTCCCTCGACTCCATCTACTTATCTACTTTCACCTAATACCTCCTCTTTCATCATCAGTCGGGTCTAGTAGTATCAACTCCAACACCCTTCTCTCTCTCTCTCTCTCTCTCTCTCTCTCTCTCTCTCTCTCTCTCTCTCTCTCTCTCTCTCTCTCTCTCTCTCTCTCTCTCTCTGTCCATATCCTTCCTCTTTCTCTCTCTCTCTCTCTCTCTCTCTCTCTCTGTCTCTCCCTGTAGGTGTGTGTGTGTGTGTGTGTGTGTGTGTGTGTGTGTGTGTGTGTGTGTGTGTGTGTGTGTGTGTGTGTGTGTACGGTACGTACGTGTACACAGCATATGCACACGTGTAGCTGTGTAAATATATGCACGGATGCATGTATGCGTATGTATGACAATGACACAGACGAAAGGGGACAAAACCTTTTCCCCGTCCACTGACAGAACAACCAGCTGTCAGGCGCGCCGGCTGACCAGCTGACATCCTGAATCCATAAAGATGAGACGGGGGGGGGGGGGGGAGAAGAGGAGGGGGAAGGGGGAAGAAGGGTGGAAGGTCTGAAGGTGTATAAGGTCAAATGCCATAATTCTGTAAGATGCAGAAATCGATTACTTACCTTAGCGGGATCTTACTGTACTGGATGATCATCCGCTATGGTACTGAGTGGATGAATATGGAACCATTTGGGTGCATGAGCATCCTACAGCCATCCAAGGACGTTGGATTAAGAATATTTAGCGTAGAGTGTGTGAGACTCA
This sequence comes from Oratosquilla oratoria, assembly GCF_046742065.1. NCBI lineage: Eukaryota > Metazoa > Arthropoda > Malacostraca > Stomatopoda > Squillidae > Oratosquilla > Oratosquilla oratoria. The sequence goes on from NW_027467551.1 coordinate 176,179, forward strand.
CCTTAAAAAATCACCATCCCGTAGTAAGGTAAAACATGTCAGTCGTGGCAAGCCGTTTTTTTTTTTTTTTTTTTTTTGTAGACCGGTGTTTGGGTCGCTTCCCCACCTGGCCAGGGTTGTCGGGAACGAACGGGACAACGCCCGCAGTGGCCCCCAGGAACCGAACTCACTCCCACCTGCTCATGAGTTCGACACTGTATCCATTGGGCTACCGCGCGACTCTATAGTGTTGTGTCTGACATGAAATGTGCATTTGATCACATTGTTGGGCGAATTATTTTGCTGTCGTACTAAATATTATGGGAACTGTTGGATGGACTGTGAGGAGATCTAGCGTTTTCCTTTAGTCATCGCTCATCCGAAGAAGTTATCGCTCGTTCCAATTCGACCGTGTTTCAAAATAGCAGAGAAATATATTCCGATATTTCTAATAATCAGACTTTATGGTCCACTGCATGACCGGCCTATCCCCCTGAGGAACGATACGGCCTCTGTACATCACCATGATGGCTCAGTTCGGCTTGGTATAATGTTGGTATGTATGGTGTGAAGTGCTGCATGTGGAGTTTGTGGTATGTTGGTATGGCTGTGGCTGTAAATGAAATCTGAAATCAGTCTGATCAGCTCGACCATACTGATGAGGCTCTAGCACATATATGCGACACTGACCTACCGCACCCCTAATGTCAGCCGTTGTGGTATTCATATTTATGTTATGTACTTTACTTAAGTACTGTATATTTAAAGGCAATTAAAAATTGCCATTAAAATAAACAATTTAGTAATCGTACTGGTAAAAAGCAGACTCCAGGAGAATAAGAAAAAGATGTTTATTCCAGATGAATTAAGAGAAATGAATAATTTTTATCTCACGACGTAGTCGTCGAAGGGGATCCCAGAGGTCTTCAGAAGAAGTCCTCCGTAGTTCTTCCCCTCCCACTGGAGAAAAAAGACAGAAGCTTCCTTGATTTTTTTCCTTCCCTAGTGTACCTACTTCCAGAAGAAGTCGCTGAAGAAGGTCGAAGAAGGTGAGCCCAGACTTCAAGAGAACTTCAGAGTCCTCCTTGGTCCTCCTCCAGCTAAAGGAAGGACAACATCGAGGTTTCCGTGAGTTTTTTTGGGGGGTGTTCTTCAGATCTTCAAGAAAATCCGAGTCCGTGTCTTGCGCGCGTCCTTCACGATGGGATTGGGTCCCTTTCCCGCCCGAAGATCCTCACTCGGCCTTGCTGGCGAAGGGGTACCCGAAGGGGTGGCCGTAGTAGGGCCAGGCTGCGGGATGGGCGAATCCGCCGTAGGCGAAGGGGTGGACGCCCCCGACGGCGGGGAAGGAGTATGTAGGTGAGGGGAGCGGCGGCGGCGGCGTCTTCGTCAGCGCTGACGGGGAGGTACTGTAAGGGTTCAAGAAGAACTGGGGGTCGGCCTCGCGCTTCTTGCGGGCTTCGGCAGCCTCCTCTTCGGCAGGAGCGGCGGCGGCGGGCTCCTCTGCGGCCTTGGCCGGCGTCAGGAAGGGGTTGTTGAAGTAGGGGTTGTAGTAGTAGGGGTTGTTGTTGTTGTAGTAAGGGAAAGCGTTGTAGCCGCCCCAGGGGAGGCCAGCAGCGTGGGGCAGGGCGCCGTAGTGGGGGAATCCTCCGGAGTAAGCGGACGGGACGGTGTACTCGTAGGTGAGGGGCTCCGCTTGCTCCGACTTGACGGAGACGATGGGGCTCACGGGGTATCCGGGGTGGAGGAGGAGGAGCTGAGGGTCGGCCGCAGGCTTGGCCTCGCAGGCCGCCATGGCGCCAAGAACCAAGAGAACCTGAAGGAGACATAAGAAAAATGGAGGAGGCTGCAAGAGACCATAAGGCCTACATTAGGCAGTTTCATGTCCATTTCCGCCTATCATCCCTAATCATACAGTTAGGTGACCTCAAAACAACCCATTGTTTTAGTGCTCACTAACTACATGGTTTCTTAGTCAATTCCATTCGTCAACCACTCTATTGGAAAACCAGTTCTTGCTAGTTTCCTTCTTAAATCTAAATTTGTCCGATTTAAATCCATTACTACGAGCCCTGCCCTGCTGTCTTAATATGATGGCCTTGTCTACATCATTTTTGTTAAAGTCCTTGACCCATTTGAATACCTCTATTAGATCACCCCCGCACTTTGTCATTTTAGTGTAAGTCAAGGTGCCTTACCCTGTCATCGTAAGGTAAGTTTCTAAGCCCATTTTTGTTATTCTCCTCTGTACTGATTCTAGTGAACTAATATTCTATGGGACTGAGACCAAGACTATACCGCATAGTCAAGGATGGGTCTAACTATCGACAGATAGATTTTAATGATTAATTATCTCTGCCTTAGGCAACCACACTAACTTTAGGCTCTCGTTATTTTTTACTTCTGATAGAACAGGAAGACTAAAATCAAGACACGATGGACGGACACAAAACAAACAACAGACTTTCCCTTTAAGAACCTTCACTATTAATCAAAACACAACAATAACATAGCAAGCTAACACGAAAAACAACAGAAAGGAATACTTAGAGAAACCATCTCTCCGGGACCAAACATCGAAGTTTTCGTTCTTGTGGAGACTTCGAGTACTTACCAGAACCTTCATGTTGTCAGACTTCGGTGAGACATCTCCTTTTATATGTGGTGCTTGGCCTTTCCCTTCCCCCCCCCACAGGTCCCATCCAAGACCCCCCCCAAGCCTTCCCCCTGCAGCCCAAGCCCCCCCCCCAAACCCTCTCCCTTCCCCCCCAAGTCCCATATGGAACGACCTTGTCCCAGGCGGCAAGTGATTCCGGATTCCTTTCTTGAAGGTCTTTTTTCGTCTTGCAGGTAATCCGGCAGATGTGGTCGTCACGAAGACGCGATGAATTCCCTGGCGTACTGGGTGGTACTTGTCCTTCGTATGAGCCTGCTGCTGTTAGGCTATTTCATTCAGTCACATGTGGCCCCTTTCTGGTAACGATAAGATTTTTTTTTTTTTTTTTTTTTTTTTGCCAATGTTCTTTCTGATTTTTAGCTTAGTCCTGTGGACACAGCCAACATATAAAAATATACTACTTTCACTTACAAAAAAAAAAAAGAAAAAAAAAAGATAAATAAAAAATATATATATATATATCTCAAATGCTCAGAAGGACATCAATTACCAAAACTGTTGGGGGGGAGGGGAGACTATTCCTGTAGGCTCCCTCAACACCCCATTTCTTTCATAGGACCCCCAGGACATGCAACCTGACCCCCCGTCCCCCCCAGGGGTGTGTGACAGCCTCCCTGAGGTTGTAATACCTTCTGTACATTGTAGTCCTTTTCCCTTCTATCCTGGTTGACGCCAACCTATTCTATTAAGAGAGAAGAGAAAGGGAGTAGGAAGAGAACAAGATAGAAAAGGAGAAAAGAAGGATAAAGAGTAAATGAAGAGAGTATCTAGGATAGAGCATGTAGGAACGAGGTCACCTTAAATATATAGGAACTGGGTCACCTTAAAAAGATATTACATATATATATATATATATATATATATATATATATATATATATATATATATATATATGTATGTATGTATATATGCAACACAATACACTAAAACACGTAAATGTAAGAGTTGGGAGAAAACCACTCAGGAAATATGATCAGAACGTTTTCGTCTATTCAGACATCTTCAGGGAATATCTGAAGATGTCTAAAGAAACGAAAACGTTTGGATCATAGTGTATATTTCCCGAGTGGATTTCTGCAAAATTTATATATATATATATATATATATATATATATATATATATATATATATATATATATATATATATATATATATATATATATATATATATTTAAACTTAGAACCCACTGTCGGTGGAAAAAGATAAAAAGTGAGATGATTGTTCCTGTATATTTCGACCACTCTCTGTGGTCCTCTTCAGCAGAATGATTACAAAGGTATAGTACAAGAATATATACCTAGTAATGAGGTACATGAAGGGGGACATGGGAAGACACAGGGTTCTAAGTTTAAATTTTACCAATGTGTTACGACATTAGTGCAATCTAATATATATATATACATACATACATACACACACACACACACACATATATATATATATACATACACACACAAACCAGATGAACCTTTTGCAAGATATGATCTACTTTTTCCACAGTTACCCTAATGCGATCTACCAGTCAAATACAGGAGCACTCTGCCTTTATAAATAATTGTATTTTATTCAGACATGTCCATCACTATGAATATAATTTATTCCCAGAAAAATAGAAATATGTTAATTCAAGCAGTGTAACTGTACCTTTAGACAAAATAATATGATAAAGAATACTGCCAATGTCACTGAACTAATAACAATGTAGGAATTTTGTCCAATATAAAAGCAAAGGATTTTATTCAGCTGAGGGCTAGCCCAATTCGCCCAAGTAACTTGTGTCGATTTGTTGTCTTATGGCTCCTGCTGGCCTGCAAGCAACTAAAAGCTTCTTTTAGCCCAAGTCAAAATGCTCCAGCCTCGCGAGGCTTATTCGAAAAGCCCGAAATTTCTTTCCAAAGAACAAAAGATCGTTTTTCGTGATCGTTTTCCTTGTGGTTTGCCCAATTATATCATCTTATTATGAAGCCCAATCATAAAGCCCAAAAAATTTGCACATCAAGACCTCAATGTCTTTTTTCGCACCGAGTCTGTCCATTTACTAAGCCCATTCAAAAAAGCCCATAATCAATCTTCAGAGCCTATAAGGTCTTTGTAATGACCTTTTCACATCAACTTTGGCTCGTAATGCGGAAGCCTGTTGGAAAAAGCCTTTGATTTTCTCCTCGAGGACCGTATAGTCTCTTCAATGACCTTTTGGCCCTTTTTCTTAGCCCGTTTGAAAAAGCCCATAAGTTCCTCAATGTCCATAAAGGTCTTGACAATGACGCGTCGGCTGCCCGGGCCATGGCGTCGCGTCGTCTTGAAGGGACTTTGAGGAGTTCGGGGGAGCGCCAGTCACTGCATGGCTTCCCAAGCCATTCTTCGAAGGGACGTTCTTCGGTGGCGTCTTATCCCCAGGAGGTCCCACAGCTTTCTTCTAGGACCAAAACTAAAAATCTTCTTCGTCGCCCAACTTGCTTACTCTTCCGCGGGGCAAGACCACTCCTGGGCCCAAGCTTCCCCACGACACAGATTGATAGTGTAACAAAGAATGACAGTACAATAGTAGTAGTAGTATAAGTATCATTATATATGTATGAATTATCATTATTATTATTATAATTATTATTATTACAAAGGATTGCAAAGGATTACAAAGGCGGAGCATGCCGACAGGAGACCTTTTAATCCATATCTAGGTCGGATGCGGAAAAAAAATCATATTAATAATAAAACAATAAATAAAAACTATAATAATGTAAATAACAAATAAAATACATAAATAAATGCATAGGTATAGTTAAATAATAAACAAACAGGTAAATAGTAAAAATAATAAATTGACATATAACTAATAATAAATGAAAATCAGACAGACAAATGATAACAAAACAAAAACAAATAATATAAGATAAATTATAATCATTACAGCATCTTACTTAGGTATTTATCTAAATGATTCTTAAAGCTTCGAACTGAACTACATTGCACTACATGTGCAGGAAGTTTATTCCATTCATTTACTACACGGTTGGCAAAGTTGTTTCTACCTACTTCCAAATTGAATCTATTTCCGGACAGTTTGAGACCATTGTTTCTTGTCGGATTCTCATTCAATGTGAAAATTTTGTCACTTTTGATGTTGTCAATTCCCTTTAAAATCTTAAAGACCTGTATCAAGTCACCTCTGAGTCTACGCTTTTTTAGGGAAAACAGATTCATGTGTTTTAGTCGATTTTCGTATGATTTATTTTTGATATTTGGAATCAGTTTTGTGGCTCGCCGTTGTACTTTTTCCAGTCTGTCAATGTCTTTAATGAGATTCGGTGACCATACAGAAACAGCATATTCCAAATGTGGACGAACTAACGATTTATATAGCTTGTTAATGAGTGATGGACTTTTGAAATCAAAAGATCGCGCAATCAGTTCTAGAATCTTATTTGCTTTCTCAGAGGCTGAAATACGCTGCTTGGATGATTTGAGGTCGTTACTGATAATTACGCCGAGATCTTTTTCACTATCCACTTTTGTTAAGGAATTACCAAATAACTTGTAATCGTACTTACTGTTATTTTTACCTATGTGCATTACCTTGCATTTACTTGTGTTAAATTTCATTAGCCACTTTTCAGACCATTGCTGTAATTGATCTAAATCTACTTGAATATCTAATTGGTTTGAGTGATCATTTGCCACTCCGCACAGTTTTGTATCATCAGCAAATTTGGAAACAGTAGATTTTAGTCCATGGTCTATATCATTTATATATACTATGAATAGAAGTGGTCCAAGAACGGAACCCTGAGGAACTCCACTTGCAACACTTTTCCATCTAGAAGTTTTTCCATTTAAAACAATTCTCTGTTTTCGACCATTCAACCAATTACTAGTCCAACCTAATAGGCTACCACTTATTCCATGCAAAGCTAATTTAGTAAGTAGTCTTTCGTGTGGGACGGTATCAAAAGCTTTTGCAGAGTCTAGATATATTAAATCTATATTGTTTCTTTTGTCATAATTCGAGATAACTGTGTTATTACTATTATCATCATCATCATTGTCACAGATCACTTGTGACTTGTAAAATTTGGCTGAATTATACATACAAACAACTGTTTAACTATTATATCAATTACAGTTTGAAGAAACTAAGTGGTTTGCGAGAGTATCACCAATTTGCGTAATTGCAGTTCGAAACTCTGAAGCTTCAAATGCCAAGACTTGGAAACTCTGAAGCTTCAAAACTCCGAAACTTCGAAACTCAAACTCCGAAACGCGAAGGGTACAGGAAGGGAGAATGACCAGAATGGACCAGTCAACTCGCTTCATCGCTCGACTTGGCGAGTGAATCCCCCCCGTGATAGGTGTCGCCCGTGCAAATTCGGAGTATTACAGATACTCGCGGCTACAAGAAGTTTGAAGTATTGACTCTTATAACAGTTATCTGCCAGAGTTGTGATATTGTATTTCGTAATTTGTGAACATTTGAACTTTGAACGTTATGAACACTGTGGATATTGTGAAGAGCCGGTTGTTCTCGCCCGCCGGTGAGATTCGCTGTACCAAACAGTCGAGTGAAATTGAAATCTAAACTAGTTACTACATTGCATACATATGTATACATATGTATACATAAAATTGTATCATTAATTATTGGTGTGAGAGATTGATGGGTTGTTATGTGTGAATATATGTAATTATTAATTATTGGTGTGTGAGTGACTGTTCGCTAATTATTAGATTGAAATCAAACTTGTTTGATTGGCCCCGCTCTCCGACATTAACTTATGTACCACGCTATACAGAAAGAAGTACCCACACAAAATTTTAAATGTTTATGTAGAACCCTCGTAGGTCAGTGAAGCTGCCGGAGTAATTTAAATTGTGTATTGAAATTAATATTTGGTCAACTCCTACCGAGGTGTAAAGTTCTGATCATCATCATCATCATCATCATCATCATCATCATCATCATCATCATCATCATCATCATCATCATCATCATCATCATCATCATCATCATCATCATCATCATCATCATCAAGCGGAACCCGTGTAAATTACACGAAAGAGAAGAGGGTAAATCATTGCATCAAGATGGCAAGAGAGGTAGGATATCCTCTCCCTCTGTTGTCCATCAGGGTACACTATAATGTCACGCTGGACAGGAGGTGCTCCATCATCACCGACAAATATTGCTACAATTTCATCATTTGTTGGATTATTATATCTCCTCGCATCAGGGCCGGCAATAAATTGCCACTTTTAGCCACTTTTCAGACCTTTGCTGTAATTGATCTAAATCTTCTTGAATATCTAATTGGTTTGAGTGATCATTTGCCACTCCGCACAGTTTTGTATCATCAGCAAATTTGAAAACGGTAGATTTTAGTCCATGGTCTATATCATTTACTATGAATCATATACTATGAATACAAGTGGCCCAAGAACGGAACCCTGAGGAATTCCACTTGTAACATTTTTCCATCTAGAAGTTTGTCCATTTAAAACAACTCTCTGTTTTCGACCATTCAACCAATTACTAGTCCAACCTAATAGGCTACCACTTATTCCGTGTAAAGCTAATTTAGTAATTAGTCTTTCGTGTGGGACGGTATCAAAAGCTTTTGCAAAGTCTAGATACATTAAACACACACACACACACACACACACACACACACACACACACACACACACACACACACACACACACACACACACACACACACACACACATAGTGCAAGACACATAAACACAAATACATGCGTAAACATACACACACATGTACAGAGACACGTATAACCATATATACTAACTATACACATATACACACATATACACACACGTACACTCACGTTCACAAACATATACACAATTACACGTATACACACGTACACAGACGTATAGAGACATATAAACACACACACAGATACACACACATACATACACACACACATACACACACACACACACACACACACACACACACACACACACACACACATACGTACTCGTACAAGCACACAGACACAGACACAGACAGACACATATACACACACGTACATACTGACATACACATGTATTAAATACACACACACATACACACACGCACAATCAAACAAACACACACACACACACACACACACACGTATACACACACATACGCACACGTACAGACACAGACACACACATATACACACATACATACTGACATACACACGTATTAAAACACACACACACACACACACACACACACTTACACACTCACACATACACTTACACACACACACACACACACACACACACACACACACACACACACACACACACACACACACACACACACACACACACACACACACACACACACACACACACACACACACACACACACACACACACACACACACACAAAACACACACACACACACAAAACACACGCACACGCACACACACACACACGTACAGACACACACAAACAAACACACGTACAGACACAGGCACACACATATACACATACAGACTGACATACACACGCACAAAACACACACATACACACACTCACACACACACACACACACACACACACACACACACACACACACACACACACACACACACACACACAAACATACACTTACAGACGCACACAGAGCACGTACAAAAAGAAACATATACACAAACACACATGTACACACATACACATATATACAGAAATGTACACACACTGGTACACAAACACACCTATACACAAAAATATATGTACACACACACACACATGTACTTTTGTATGTACACACACAAATATATATACACACATATGTACGTATACAAACACATATGCGCACACACAAATGTACACACATGTATACACACGCATATACATACACACATTTACACACACACACATGAACACGCACACTAGTACACACACATACATGTACTCAGACACACATGTACATACATACACATGTCCACACACACATGTACATACATATGTAGACTAACACATATGTACACATACACACACATATATACATACACATGTACACACACAAACATGTGCACATACACACATGTACACACACACACTTTTACACACACATGTACAGACAAACACACGTAAAACACATGCAAAGGTACACACGTACACGGACATGTAAAAACACACATGTGCATAGACATATATACACATATACACACACACATGTCCAAAAACATATGTACACATACACACACATACACATATACATATACACATACGCGCCACATTGAAGTTAGGTAATCTGAGAGGGAGGGGAGGATATAGGGATGACTAATTTGTGTGGGCCAGTGGTTCTCAACCTGGGGCCCCCAAAGGAACCACGGGGGCTCCCAGAAGAGCCACGGGGGCTCCCTGAGGAGCCGAAGGGCTTCCATAGGATCGGCGGGGAGCCCCCAGCAGGAGGATCGCCGGGGCGCCCCCAGCAGGAGGATCGGCGGAACGCCCCCAGCAGGAGGATCGGCGGGGCGCCCCCAGCAGGAGGAACGGCGGGGCGCCCCCAGCAGGAGGAACGGCGGGGCGCCCCCAGCAGGAGGATCGGCGGGGCGCCCCCAGCAGGAGGATCGGCGGGGCGCCCCCAGCAGGAGGATCGGCGGGGCGCCCCCAGCAGGAGGATCGACGGGGCGCCCCCAGCAGGAGGAGCGGCGGGGCGCCCCCAGCAGGAGGATCGGCGGGGCGCCCCCAGCAGGAGGATCGGCGGGGCGCCCCCAGCAGGAGGATCGGCGGGGCGCCCCCAGCAGGAGGATCGACGGGGCGCCCCCAGCAGGAGGATCGGCGGGGCGCCCCCAGCAGGAGGATCGGCGGGGCGCCCCCAGCATGAGGATCGGCGGGGCGCCCCCAGCAGGAGGATCGGCGGGGCGCCCCCAGCAGCAGGATCGGCGGGGCGCCCCCAGCAGGAGGATCGACGGGGCGCCCCCAGCAGGAGGAGCGGCGGGGTGCCCCCAGCAGGAGGATCGGCGGGGCGCCCCCAGCAGCAGGATCGGCGGGGCGCCCCCAGCAGGAGGATCGGCGGGGCGCCCCCAGCAGGAGGATCGGCGGGGCGCCCCCAGCAGGAGGATCGGCGGGGCGCCCCCAGCAGGAGGATCGGCGGGGCGCCCCCAGCAGGAGGATCGGCGGGGCGCCCCCAGCAGGAGGATCGGCGGGGCGCCCCCAGCAGGAGGAGCGGCGGGGTGCCCCCAGCAGGAGGAGCGGCGGGGCGCCCCCAGCAGGAGGAGCGGCGGGGCGCCCCCAGGAGGAGCGTCGGGGCGCCCCCAGGAGGAACGGCGGGGCGCCCCCAGGAGGATCGGCGGGGCGTCCCCAGGAGGAGGAGGATCGGCGGGGCGCCCCCAGGAGGAGCGGCGGGGCGCCCCCAGGAGGATCGGCGACTTCCTATCTCAGTTTCAAAAATAATCAGTTTGACACGTCTGTGTGTTAATACTAATGTCTTTTTCTTTTAAAGACTCATTCTTCAGACAGAAAAACGGATGCAGCATGGGCTCCAACATCTGTCCAGTGCTTGCCAACATCTACATGGAGTGGTTTGAATGTACCTTGTTACCAAAAATTAAACCAGCGGAGATGTTTTGGTACAGATATGTAGATGATATTTTTACTATATGGGATGAAAAATGGGGTTCTTTAATGACTTCTTCATAGAATTA
>NW_027467551.1:195000-207860 GCF_046742065.1 Oratosquilla oratoria
TGGGTGTGTGCGTACGCGTGCGTGAGGGCATTCCATTTTGACAGAATTCGCATGTCAAGAATGAACCCAGAAAAGAACTGGACTCAAAGATCTAACGTTTCGACCGGACACCTTTTTCTAGAAAGATGATGATGATGATGATGAAAATGATGATGATGATGATGATGATGATGATGATGATGATGATGATGATGATGATGATGATGATGATGATGATGATGATGATGATGATGATGATGATGATGATGATGACGACGACGACGACGACGACGACGACGACGACGACGACGACGACGACGACGACGACGCTCACTTTAAGTACCTCCCGGGCTTTTTGTCGACGGGAACCTACGAGTATTACCTCAGTGTGCCACCATATTCACTCCTGAGGATTGCCTGCTTCTTCTTCATTGACACATGTGGATGTCGACTCAGCAACCTTCCTCTTTTATCTATACGTATATACCTTGATGCAATGTATAGGCTTCTTCTCGTTTCCGTAGATGGCTATGTTTATCTCTCTTCCATTTATGTAGATGGCCTTGTTTATTTCTCTCCCGTTTATGTAGGTGGCTGTGTTTATCTCTAACATTTATGTAGATGGCTGTGTTTATCTCTCTCCCATTTATGTAGATGGCTGTGTTTATCTCTAACATTTATGTAGATTGCTTTGTTTATTTCTCTCCCGTTTATGTAGATGTCTGTGTTTATCTCTCTCCCATTTATGTAGATGGCTGGGTTTATCTCTAACATTTATGTAGATGGCTGTGTTTATCTCTAACATTTATGTAGATGGCTGTGTTTATCTCTCTCCCATTTATGTAGATGGCTGTGTTTATCTCTAACATTTATGTAGATGGCTGTGTTTATCTCTAACATTTATGTAGATTGCTTTGTTTATTTCTCTCCCGTTTATGTAGATGTCTGTGTTTATCTCTCTCCCATTTATGTAGATGGCTGTGTTTATCTCTCTCCCGTTTATGTAGATGGCTGTGTTTATCTCTCTCCCGTTTATGTAGATGGCTGTGTTTATCTCTCTCCCGTTTATGTAGATGACTGTGTTTATCTCCTTGCCATTTGTGTGGATGGCTGTGTTTAACCATGTGCACTTAGAGTGAACTTGATCTTCTTTATGTTTCTTTATCTTATCTTATTGGTGTATCCATTTATTTGTTTTATTCTGAGTACTGGGTGGTACTTGTCCTTCGTATGAGCCTGCTGCTGTTAGGCTATTTCATTCAGTCACATGTGGCCCCTTTTCTGGTAACTCCTGAGGAGCCCATGAGGAACCCCCTGGAACTTGAAGGGGAGCACTTGCGGAGCCCCTGGGGGGGAGGGGAGGGTGCACTCTGGAAACCTGGAAACTCGTGGGGAGCCACTGTGGAACCAGCCCACTTCGTGGGAGGGGAATGGTGAGTCTGAGTTTGTTTGATTTTCTTATAATGCATTATATTCTCATTATTTCTTAATTTTGATTACATTTAATTCTATTTTGTTTGAGAAAGTTTTTTTTTTTTTTTTTTTTTTTTTTTTTTTTTTTTTTTTTTTTTTTTTACCTTATTCTACCTTGGTATTCTTTTTTCTTATTTTCTACTTCTTTAATTTGGGCAGTTGGCTAATTTCATGATATATTGTGATGATCATTCATTTTTCGAAATGTAGTTTATACTAACACATTTCTTAGGTTGCATTTTCACTGTTTTATTTTCTAAATTATTTTTTATTTTTCTATTTTGTGGTTTTTATATTGCTTGATTTTAATTTTGGTTTTATTTTTTCGTGATTCTACTTTATTTTATTATCTTTATATTTGTTGTTTGTTTTACTCTGTTTTACCAAATTCTATCTAATTTCAAATCCTTTTATATAATTTTTCATTTCAATGATTTTGTATATTTTTATACCATAATAGACATGTATTGTATTTTTTGTCTATTTTTTTTTCATATTCGTCATATCTTACTTATTATTCATCTATTTTATGTTTTCTAATTTTGTTTGTTTTATACATATCTTTATGCCATATAATACCATAATTGGACACATTGTCCAAAACATAGCTTCTATGTAAAAATATAAATCATCATCATCATCATCATCATCATCAAATGAGATGAACAATTGTACCATAATTATTACAATACCATTGCCATTAAATTGACAAATATTTAACGCATTACGAAAGCTTTTTCGAAACGATTGACATTTTCTTACCAGTACCAGCCAATTACCTACCAATTACCATAGTGCCAATTACCCTTTTGTCTGCTTATAAACGCATAATTGTCTTTTGATATAGTTTTTTCGATAATTTTTTTCATTTTTTCAAAATCTCCTTTTCATTTTCTATTGTCTTTTTCTTTTTTCCACATCTTTTTTATTTTCTCATTCATTTCCAAAATTTCACTGTTTTTCCTTCCGTGGTTGCCAGCCACGCTGCCTCATTTCAATAATGTCGATAAGAAGATATCTTAATCGACTTGAAGTCAACTTTTTGTCGACAATTTCATTGATGCCCGAAAATATTTGGTTAACTACCTGTGTGCCTCTTTTGGAATGCTTGGCCGCTTGATCCAGCTTTTGGCCAGCATTTTCCAGTATAGCACATATTGCCTCTATTGCTGTTTCATCTCTTTTCTACAGCAGAGACTATATGCACAACGCTATACGGTGTGATGGGACGATTCCGTCCAGTGATAGGTTTGCCACAAATGTGCAAAGAGCCACGTAATCCTTTCGCTTTATTAGCATTATGTGCTCTTGTTTTGCACTTTCCTCTGCAGACAAGTGTTTTTCACTTCCCTTTTGGCTTTCGGACGTACCGGGAATGGCCTCCGCGTGGGTTTCGAACCTTGTTTGGCACTGATGGATGACGCTGGCTCTGAATGCTTCTGCAGTTGTCTTCTCCAAGTTTTCGATAAGCATTCTGCAGAGCTTGGAATAGGTCCTTCCATAGAATTTTTGCTTTATGGCAAATTCCGTGATCATGCAAGCAGCTTTTCCTGCTACGGACGGGTGCTCGGCGATGAACGAATGAATCTATAAAGAGACCTTTTCAAAATTCTTGGGCGACAGTTTGTTTAAGAGGGATTTAAAGGCTCCCTTATCACCTGTGGACTGTTTCTCCATGCTGGTTTTCGTCACGCGGGGCGAAGATTCCGATTCCCTGTGGCGTTGATACCAGTTGCTGGGTGTCGGAATCACCCGGGGGGTAGTGCTGGGGTCCTTTGTAGAAACCTTTTGCGGCAATTCTCTGGCAGCTATGTCTCTGTAAGACATTTCAACGGGCTTCTGAGGCTTGATTTCTTCCGGAACATCATTTGTTTCTTTTCTATTTTCTCTCTTTATATGGTCACTTTCTTCTGTTTTTATAGTAGTTCTTTCTTTTTCTATGCGATTTCTTTCATTTTCAATATTTCTAATTTCCATTTTCATTTCTGTATCTTTTTCCTTTGTATTTTCTGTATTCCTTATTCTCATACTTTCTTCTTTGTTTTCAATATCTTTTCTTAATTCATTATTTCCTGTATCTTTTCTATTACTATATAATGTATCCTTTTCATTATTCATTTTTCTCTCAATATCACAGCGATTTGGATTGCCTGATGACTGGCCGTCCTTGCCAGAGAGAAAGTTGGCCAAATCCTTCTCTAGAGGCTCCATATAAGTTTCGACGCTGTATAATTTATATTTATAAACTTTTACATATAAGTCGCCATTTAGATCTCTCGCAAGTTCTGTCCTTTCTAAGAATCGATCTCCTTCGTCCCATCCAGTGAGGTAGGTGCCGAAAAGGTCCCGTTGAGTGGAGGAATTCACTGGAGAAGTCATCACACGTACCCAATTAGCTGGAACCACCGGGGCCCCTGAGCAAGCATATTCTACCGTAAAGAACACAAAGAAGATGAACATGAACATAAACCCCAGGGTATTTAACACCTGGTGTGAACAGAGTCCACGTGTTGTATTAACATAAGCCATTTTTCTTTGCTAAATCTGGTAATAAGTATTGATACTGGGAAAGTTCTGAAGAGCAAATATAACTGAAGAAATGTCTTCCGTGTCTCAAAGGGCCTGGCGCAGACCTGACCCTAACTTAACTTAATCTAACCTAACGTGAAGTAACCTGACCTGACCTAACCTAACATGAAAAAAGGTGAGGAGCCTACGCTAGAAGCCACTTAGCTGCGGCAAAGAAGACGAAGACGACGAAGAAGAAGAAGAAGAAAGAAGAAGAAGATAGAAGAAGAAGAAGACGGAAGAAGAAGGAAAGACAGAAAGAAGAAGAAGAAGAACGAGAGGAAAGGACAGAAGAAGAAGAAGACGAAAAAAGAAAGAAAAAAGAAGACGAAGACGAAGAAACGAGGACGAGGCACACGACACACAACCACACACACCACACAACACAACACACACACACACACCACACACACACACACACACACACAACACAGTACACGACTCGTGGCGCAGGTGGGTAGAGTTCCTGGCTGCCATTACTGGGGTCCCGGGTTCGAATCCCGCCCAGGGATGAAATAATTTCAGTATCGCTGCGGGTGTGGGTCGTCACTTGCCATTCCAGCTCTCGTGGGCGGGGAAAGGGTTTGGGGGGTGTGTGTTGTGGGTGTACGTGTAAGTAGGTCACAGCATTTACCCATAGATTAGGTCATATATATGAAGCTCTAAGCTCTCTTCTGGAGGGGAAATAGCTGTCGATCACAAGTGCAGAACACGTGATCACAAGACCATGGTGAATCACAACACACACACACACATCACAACACACACACACACACACACACACACCCACACACCACACACACACACACACACACAACACACACACACACACACAGAGCACACCCCACACGCGCGGTCCGAGTTCGAATCCTGCTCTAGGGCTGTGAAATTAATTTTCAGGTATCGCTGCGCTTCGGAGTCGTTACTACTCCAACTCTCGTGGGCGGGGAGTTGGGTGTGTGCGTGCGTGTAAGGTCAAAGCATTACCCATAGATTTCGGTTCATACGAAAACTCTGAGCCTCTCGTCCGGTATGGAAATAGCTGTCCCGATCACGAGTCCAACAACGGTTGGTTCCAAAGACCAAGGTGAATGCGCACAAAACACAAAAACATAACACTAAACCCCAAAAACAAAAAAACAAACACCTGAAAAACATGTATTTTCTGTGCTTATGAAACCGTCTCCACTCCTTTATCATATTAGGAATTGAAAATGGACGTCACTGAAAAAACGCTCCTCACTTTAACACTGGCTTCAGACCTTTTTTTCTTTCTCCCTTAGGAAAATGCGTATATAAACGTCCAATTGCACGGTAGTTAACGAAGACTACCTAGAAGGGCAAGGATTTTTTCAGGTCACGTACTGCGACCTTACTGACATTTAACAACTTGCCTCTGACCCGAGTAATGTGGTGGGAGGCAGGAAGTGGCACAACACCCGTCATCCATGAGGGTGCTTAAAATGGAAAACGGGAGGGACGACAATTGGAGATTTAGATGGTTAATAAGAACATAAATCAGGTCAGGTCAGGTCAGTCAGGTCCACTCGTCACCAGGGGAAAACGAGATCACAGAAGGAGGGTCACTAACTTAGTGTCAGAAACCCAGCGGCTCTATCCCCTTTTGGGACAAATATGACGCAAATGTGGAATCATAGAGTCGGCTAGGGAAAGTACTAGAGACAGTAAGGAATAATTAGAATTTAAAATGTGGGAGTGGAATAGGTATGCCCTAGGCACCCACTCCCACTCCCCACCCGACTCCCATTCATTCCACTCCTATCGGTTCTTGCTCAGAATAGAACCTCTGAAGGCATAACAGGAACTGAACCCATTCCCGAAGGTCCCCCATTCGGCTGGACTGAAATCTTTCAAATCACAACTTAAGGGTCTAAGGAGGAGGTGGAGGTGGAAGGGAGGAGGGAGGAGTATATCTTTAAGGATTTCATTCTGGCTAAATCCCAGAGGATTTAATTTATTTAACTTAGAGCAATCCCACATCCATCTATGATCATTTGTGAAAAACCTTCACTATCGACCCGAAAGGCGAAATCCGTCATATGGACGCTGACGCCACAAGGTGGACGCGAGGATAGGTCAGAGGTCAGGTATCCAATAGCAAAATAGCTAAACATAATGAAGAAAAAAGCTAAATATAATGAAAAGAAAAACAACAACTAAACATAATGAAGAAAATAGCGCTAAACATAATGAAGAAAAAATATCTAAAACATAATGAAGGGGGGGAAAAAAAAAAAAAAAAAAGGGGGGTAAAAACGGCTAAACATAATGAAGAAAATAGCTAAACATAATGAAGGAAATAATTAAACATAATGAAGAAAATAGTCTATACATAATGGAAGAAAACAGATTCAAGATAACCATGAAAATAGCTTAAACTATGATGAAGAAAACAGGCTAAGCATAATTGAAGAAAATAGCTAAACATAATGAAGAAAATATCTAAACATTATATGAAGAAAATAGTTAAACATAATGAAGAAAACAGTTGAAGATAACCAATGAAAAATAGCTAAAACATAATGGAAGAAAAATATCTAAATATAATGCGATGAAAATATCTAAAAACATGATGAAGAAAATAGTTAAACACAATGGAAGAAAACAGTTAAATATAAAAACAATGAAAAATAGCTTAAAGCATAATGAAGAAAATATCTAAACTATAATGAAGAAATAGTTAAAGATATGAAGAAAACAGTTAAATATAAGGAAGAAAAAACAGTTAAACATAAGGGAAAAAAAAGTTAAATCATAATGAAGAAAAAAATCTAAACTTGAAGAAAAACGTTAAACATAATGAAGAAAATAGTTTAAAACCATAATGATGAAACCTGTTGTAAAAACATAAATGAAGACAAAACAGTTAAACAAAAAATATCTAAACATGAAGGGAAACAGCATAAAACATGATGCAAAAATAAAGTTAAACACAATGAAGAAAATAGCTAAACATAATGAAAAAATAGTATAAACACAATGAAGGAGACAGTATAAACATAATTTAAAGAAAATGTCTAAATATAATGAAGAAAACAGCTTAAACATAATGAAGAAAACAGTTAACATGATGAAGAAAATATCTAAACATAATGAAGAAAACCGATTAAATATAATGGAGAAAATAAGTTAGAAATAATGAAGAAAATATCTAAACATTATGAATGGACATAGTTAAATATAATGAAGAAAACAGTTAAACATAATGAAGAAAATATCTAAAGATAATGAAGAAAATAGCTAAGGATAATAAATAAAATAGCTAAACATATTGAAGAAAATAGCTAAAAAAAAAAAGAAAATATATCTTAACAGTAATAATAATAATAATGATAACCAACAACAGCACAATAACGCGATAAGGAGTATTACATAATGTCTTCATATCAGTGTCCATCTTCTCCACGCCGCATCCTCCTCCTAAATTCCGCCGTGTTTCTAATCAGAAAAAAAAAATCGATAGAGAGCATCACTGCATTCCAAAACCTCTGGTCACAGTGCAGACGAGCCACGTTGCCCACATCACAGTAACAGATCGTGTTCGATTCTGTCCCCTTTCAAACGCGACTGATACCAAAGCGGATGAAGGAAAGGTTTGGCAAAATGGTTGGGAACCTGGTGAATGCCAATTGCCCCACACTCCCAGTATAGATCCTGATGTACAGAGGTTTGAATAACACACAAAAGGGGCGAATGCGAGCGAGCGAGCGAGCTGATGTATAAAAAGAGAACTCTCACAACCACCCCGTTAACACACCCATCCAACCAACTCCGATGACAAGATGTCATGTCATTTGGTCAAATAAAACCAAAAAATCATAAAACACCAAAAAGTTTGATCAAACCACCTAGAAAAATAAGACGTCAGTCCCTCGCTTCCGCCTGCGAGCGAAGCGAGGATTGACGTCATATTTTTTCTGGTGTTTGATCAAACATTTTGGTGTTTTATGAATTTTTGTTTTATTTGACCAAATGACAGAGACATCTTGTCCAACGGAAGTTAGAATGGGGTTAAGGATGGCATTATCACACAGGGATCATTTTCATTTTTCATCCGACTCTGCTGGAGAAGATCCTGCAGCCCGAAGCTTTCGGGAAGGAATCTCTTATGCTAGAGGAACATAATTTTCCTTCAGCATAGTATCAAATGACATTCTATGTAAATTTTCGAGAAAACAAAACAGTTTATCGTAGTGATTTTGCGACTGAAAAAGTGGCGGAGGTTGGCGATATCGCTGATGAATTGTAAACTGGAGGGAAAATAGCCCAATGTGATAACGCGCTAAAGCGCCCTCGCGAGCATAATATTCATAAAAAAAAAATAAACAAACAAATATATGAACGGAGAGACATTGTGACAGGTTAAAGAAGTAGTGGAATAGATTCAGAACTCAAGAGTAATTCTTGATCATGGTGTCCCTTTCCGTTCTCTTCTGGAGAAACACTTTCATGAATATTCTCACGTACTCCCGTGCTTATGAATTTCTGTTTTCTTACTCCGTATGCAACAATGACTTTCAACTCTGAAATAAAATCAGCTGGCGCTAATTTAAAAGCAAACTACCTAAAGACACCAGCTTGAGGGACACAATTGAATGAAAATATAAATGTAGCTTAACGTGTGATAAAATGTATACAAGTAATCATGTGACTAAAGATCTAAGCATAACATAGATTTATTTGTGTGTGATTCACCATGGTCTTTGGGATCCACGTGTTGGAACCTCCTCATCGACAGCTATTTTTCTCTCCCTGAAGAGAGCTCAGAGATCTTATATGACTCGATCAAATGGGTAATGCTGTGACCCCACACACACACACCCCTGACTCTCCGTCCACGAGAGTTGGAGTAACAACCCACAGTGAAGCGATTCTTAAATTATCTCAGCCCTGGACGGGAGTCGAACCCGGACCACCCGTAGTGGCAGGCCGAGAACGTGTGTGTGTGTGTGTGTGTGTGTGTGTGTGTGTGTGTGTGTGTGTGTGTGTGTGTGTGTGTGTGTGTGTGTGTGTGTGTGGTGTGTGTGTGTGGTGCGTGTGTGTGTGTTGTGTTTGAGTTGGTGTGTGTGTTTGCGTGTTGTGTTTGTGTGTGTGCGTGTGTGTGTTTTGTGTTTGTGTGGGTGTGGGGGGGGGGTGTGTGTGTGTGTGTGTGTGTGGTTGTGTTTTGTGTGTGTGTGTGCGTGTGTGTGCGATTTTGTGTGTGTGTTTGTGTTTGGGGTGTGTGTGTGTGGTGTGTGTGTGTGCTTGTGTGTGTGTGTGTGTGAGTTGGTGTGTGTGTGTGTGTGTGTATCTGTGTGTAAAAAAATCTACCATGGACTTTCGATTTCGCTCATTCTGCCCGTGCCGTGAGAACCACCATAAAGGTAATTTAAAATGCTGAAAATGGTCTAGATTTAAAATTTGTTTCTTCTCCTATAAGAAAACAAAAGTGAAAAAAAAATAAAGTAAAATAAAAAGTAGAATCGAATAAAATAGAATAAAATGAAATAAAATAGAATAGAATAAAAAAAAAAAATAAAATAAAAAAAATGTTCAAACCATCAGCTTTACCTGGGTCCATTTTTTGCCCTCATCCAAACTAGAATTTTCTACAATGTTTAGAGAGAGCGGCCTGCTGCATCACCAAGTGTATGGGAAAAAAACAAAAACGGTCACCTCCACCAACGCCACCACCAACCAATGTCACCATACCACCACCACCAACGCCACCACCAAACCAACGCCACCGCCACCCACCACCACCGCAGGGCCACCTCCACCAGTGTCAACCAGACATAAAGAGCCCATTTGGGGTTTAGAGACTTGTCGGCACAATCTTGGAGGAAGCACTGGAGGAGAAGGAGGAGGAGGAAGAAGAAGGAGGAGGAATTAGAAGCAAGGATGAATATAGGAGGAGGGAGGAGAAGAAGGAGGAGGATGAGAAGAAGAGGAGGAGGAGGAGAAGAAGGAGGAGGAGAATAAAGAGGAGAAGGAGGGAGGAGGAGAAGGCGAGTCGGGGAAGGAGGAAGGAGGAGGAGGAGGAAGGAGGAGGAGGAGGAGGAAGGGAGAGAGAGAGAGGAGAGGAATAGGAGGAATGGAGGAGGAGGAGGAGGAAGGAGGAGAGGAAGGGAGGAGAGAGAGGAGGGAGGAGGAGAGGAGGAGAAGGAAGAAGAAGGGAAGGAAGAAGAGAAGAGGAGAGTCGAGCTTCTACTGCTTCTCGCTCCTCCCTCTCTTCTCTCCTCTCGTCTCCTTCTCTTTCCTCTTCTCTCCTCCTCTTCTTCCTTGTTCTCCTCTTCTCTTCTTCCTTTCTTCTCTCTCCCTTTCGTCTCTCCTCCTCTCTCTCTTCCTTCTCCTCCTTTTCTCCTTCTCTTCCTTTCCTCCTCTCTCTTCTTCTTCTCCTCTTCTCTTCCTTCCTCCTTCCTCTCTCACTTCTCCTTTCTTCTTTATCCTCCTCCTCTTCCTTCTCCTCTTCTTCTTCCTCTTCGTTCCTTCGTTCTTACCTCTTCCTCCTCCTCTTATTCCTCCTCCTCCTCCTCCTCCTTTTCTTCCTTCTCTTCTTCCTCCTCCTCCTCTCCTGGAAGGAGTGGAGGGAAGAAAAACCTAGTATGGAAATGAAGAAGAAAAAAAGGAGGAAAAATCTCTTTCTAAGATCTCCATCCTCCTTTCCTTCCTGACTAATTTTTTACTTAATATAGGAATTTCAGGTAGGTCCTTTTCCTCTAGGTCTTAGGTATTAGGTTTTAGGTCTTAAAGGTAGGTTTAGGAGGAGGAGGTTAGAGTTTGAAGGAGGGAGTGGAAGAGTGGGAGGGGAAACAGGACAGATAAGGGAGGGGACTAGTAGGAAGAGGATGAAGGGGAGAAAGAGAGGGAGGAGGAGGAAGGGGAGGAGGAAGAGGAGGAGGGAGTGGAAGACTAGGAGGAGAATAGGACAGATAAGGGAGGAGAATAGTAGGAAGAGGATGAAGGGGTAGAGGGGGAGGAGAGGAGAGGGGAGGAGGAGGAGGAGGGAGTGGAGATGGAGGAGAAAGTAAAAGGGGAAGAAGAGGAGGGAGGAGAGGAAGAGGGGAGAGAGGAAGGGGGAAGAGGAGGGGGAGAGGGAAAGAGGGAAGTGAGGAAGGAAGAGAGAAAGGGAGTGGCCGCAGAGGGACTGCTGACTGCTGGAGAGAGAGAGGGAGGAAGAAAGGGAAATGGACCTAGTTTTAGGGGAGGACTAGTGGAGGATGTCCAGTTTGTTCTTAAAAAATTGTATAGTTTGACACTGTGAGAGTTTGTTCCAGATAAGTGTGGGAAGAATAGTAACTGTCCAAGAGGATGAAAAAAGAAGGAGTAGTAGGACCATGAAAACAATTAATGCTCTACCAAAATTTGCCTTAAAATCCTTTTAGTATCAATATTTACTCAAGAGAGGTTAGAAATATGGATTTCCAACTCTGAATTCCGGTCAGCCAAGGCGAGACCCCGGGCTTCTGTTCTTCCTCATCTTTCTTGTGCTCTTTGCGTTAGAATATGCTTGCTCAGGGGCCCCATTGGTTTCAACTGATGGGGTCATTTAAATGACTTCTCCAGTGGCTCTCGGCAGTGAAGGAGGCATCTTCGGCCTCGGTGGAATGGACTAGGTCGAAAAATTTATCCAAAAAACGGCACTAGTGAAGGACGAGGATGGCACAAGCTATATAAGAATTTATAGATATAAATTATTTAGCGTAAAAACTTTGGTGCAGCCTTTGCCCAAAGATTTAGCCAGTTTCCTGTTAGATAAGCACAACCAGAGCACAGTATGGAGACCAGTGGCAAAGGAAAGCCCCTCTCCAAGTGTTCCAATTGGGCTGGACAATCACCACCGAGTGCCTGAAAAGAAAGAAAGAAATGTTAGTGACATGGAATGCAATGAAGGAAACATGGAAAATAGAAAGAATGAAAAGAAAAACGACATGAAAGAGAGAAACACAGAAGATAAAGAAGAAAGTGAAAATGAAGAGACAGAAATGAAACAGGAAGAATGGAAGCCTCAGAAACCCGCAATGATGTCCCATAGTGACACAGACTCCCCGCAGGAAATGAAAGAGGAAAGTACAGAAAAGGAAGAGGAAAGTAAGAGGAAACAGTCAGGAAACAAGATGGACGAGTGCAGGACCCAAGAACCTGTGGTGACGTCCTACAGGGACGCTGTCGTGAGAGGACAAGCAAGGCAGGTCCAAACAGGGCTCCGTGCCACCCCGGAACACCACCCCCGGGTCGTAACGAAAGCCCCGCGTGCCATTCCGACTCCCAAAGACTGGCACCAGCGCCACAGGGAGTCGACGACATCATCCCCTCGCGAGAAGAGCCAACCTCACTCGCAGAAAGTGCCATCGGGTAAGGGAGCCCTAACATCCCTCTTGAACAAGGTGTCCCCTAGCAATTTTGAAAAAGTCTCTGGACAGATATGTGCTTTCATCGCCTAGAACCCGTCCTTCGCTGGGAAAGCTGCCGGCATAATTGTGGAATTCGCCTCAAGGCAAAAATTCCATGCCGGCACATATTCAAGGCTCTGCAAAAAGCTGGCAGAAGAACTAGAGAAGACCAGCGCAGAGGCCTTTAGGATCAGTTTAATCCAGCATTGCCAAACCCGATTCGAACAGCACGCGGAGGCCGGACCCACTCTGGAGTCCAAAGAGGATAATCAAAACTCCCTGACTCCATAGGAGCGTGCAGACCGTGAGCTCAAAATGCTCTTAAAGCGGGAAGATTACGTCGCCTTGTGCACGTTCGTGGCGAGCCTCTCGCTCGATGGAATAATCCAAGTGAGAAGGATAGCGCGATGCATTTAGTCTCTCTTGAAGAAAACGGACGAGACGTCC
>NW_027467552.1:5000-7500 GCF_046742065.1 Oratosquilla oratoria
GGGGTGTATGTGTGTGTGAATGTGTGTGTGTGTACGTATGTATTTTTGAGATAATGAGAATAAGGTATATATATATATATATATATATATATATATATATATGTGTATGTATGTATGTATGTATGTAAAGACAGACAAATATGGAAAAGAGATGGCAAAATGAAACGTTAAGGCTAGAGTATGGAGCTTTATTAAGAACCACACGTTTCAACCTCTTAGGCCTTCCTCAGTGGAGTGAATACAGAATAAGGATCAAAGTTCGTCAACTGCTTACATTGTGATCTGACGACCCTGCTTGACCTTATCCCAGTCTCGTTGTCCCCCAACACTCGCCAACTGCCAGCTGTGCGGACGTTTAGGCCCAGGACAGAAACCCCTTACGAGAGTTTGTTTTCTCGGTGGCAATGTATGCCGCCTCCAAAGCTTTCCTTTTCTTTTTTCCCAGTTTCCTATGTAGAACGTGGGCTTCTTTCCAGTTTGGCAAATGATTTCGTCGATACGAACTACTAGGGCATTTGGTGTTGTGTGATATTTCACATCCCTCTTCTTCGATGGAGTACAATATTTCCAGCATAGTGAGTTAGCCATGGGTACTCCCCTTAGCTCAGTGATGGTATGTTTACATTTGGAAGAATTAGAAAGTCCCAGTTACATCAAACTCATGGGAAAAGATACACATTGGTAGCGATACGTCGATGACATTCTAGTAGTGGTGCCCGAGTTCGTTAATTTAAGACAGAAATTAACCCAGTTAAATAATATAGAAAAAAAGATACAGTTTACACTAGAAGAAGAAATAAATTATGAAATTCCTTTTTTGGATACTATAATAAAGAAATCAGAGAACGGAATAAAATTCAAGGTATACAGAAAACCAAGAAATCGAGTTTACATTCATTCTTTTTTTTCAGCTCACTGTACTAGATTCAAATCAGGGATGATAATCGGATTCATGTAAAGAGCCCTAAGGATATGTAGCAAAGTGTTTTTACAGGATAAGCTTAACCACATTTTTAAATCCTTCCAAGAATTAGCATATCCTTTAGGCTTTCTTATGAAATTAAAACGCAAAGCCATCAAATTTATGGAAAGGAACATAACACCTACAGACAACAGCACCAGCGAGGACAAAATATTTATTTCAGTTCCTAATTCTAGATACGAACCAATAATTAGTAGTTTTTTAAAGAACATCAGAATGAATTCAGTAACATCAGCGAAAAAAGAGAATTGGCGAGTTTACCAGAAACACAGAGAATTTAAAATAAAATAAAAGTGCCGCGAAAGCATGGTAAGTGATGTAGAAGTCGGTGAATCTGTTGCGAATAGCGATCACAACTTAGTCAGATTCAAACTCCTAAACAATTTTAGAATAGATACTTGTGCTTCTAAAATACCCGATTTCAGTAAAGCTCAATTCATAGGACTACGTCAGGAGCTTCAGCTTACAGATTGGGAGGCAAAATTAAACGAAAGGCCTGTAGATCAGATGTGGGAAATATTTCAAAATACGCTCACTAAGATGATTCAAACTTACATTCCTTTTAAGGACAGACGTCCCCCAAATCAGGCTCGCCCAAAGTGGCTCGACAAAGAAACTGAAAAAAGTATTGCTAAAAAGAGACAGGCTTATAAGAAATATAAGTGCTCGGGTGCATCTAATGACTATGAAAGTTATGTATCAATACAGAGAGATTTAAAAAAGACAATAAGAAAAAGAAAACGACAATACGAAATGAACATCGCTGATAAATCCAAAGAGAATCACAAAGAATTCTATAGTTACATTAGAGATAGAAAGGTTGTTAGGAATCACATTGGTCCACTATTATCTGCTGACGGTCAACTTGAATATTCAAATGAAGGAATGTGTAATATCTTAAACAATTATTTTAGCTCGGTATTCGTAAACGAAACACCTCAAAGTGAATTCCAAACTGAAACCTGTGAAAAGTCTGGGGTAAACTTACTCACTACGGTAAATATAACAAAAGAAAAAATTAAAAGGTGTATAGACAAACTCAAAGTTAATAAAACACCAGGGCCTGACGGTTGGCATCCAAGAATCTTAAAGGAAATGAAAAATGAGATTGTTGTTCCATTAGAAATTATTTTCAAGAAATCCATCATATCCGGAGATGTCCCAAGAGAATGGAAGCTAGCTAACGTTACTCCCATATTCAAAAAAGGTGACAAAAAGAAACCAAATAACTATAGGCCTATAAGTTTGACTTCAATCGTAGGAAAAATAATGGAAACTATCATCAGAGATGCTATCGAACATCATTTAGAAAGTAACCGTTTGATAAATGATAGCCAGCATGGTTTCAGACGGAAACGTTCTTGCGTGACTAACTTACTCGAATTCTACAACACAGTTATCTCGAATTATGACAAAAGAAACAATATAGATTTAATATATCTAGACTTTGCAAAAGCTTTTGATACCGTCCCACACGAAAGACTACTTACTAAACTAGCTTTGCATGGAATAAGTGGT
>NW_027467552.1:20000-27500 GCF_046742065.1 Oratosquilla oratoria
CAGCCCGTCCCGTAACAAAGTGGCGACCCTTGCCAGGATATTTTTTCAGGTATTTAACACATTCTTTTAGAGATGGATGATATAATTCAAGAATTCGTTCAAAATCCCAAGGTAAGTTTCTTAAAGAAACAAACTAAAGACACTTTGATAGAGATAGGCAAGCACTTTGGAGTAGACATTGATACAAGTTTGCGAAAGAAAAAATTACTTCAGGAACTCGTTGAAAATCTGATCGAAGATGAGATCTTATCTCCAGAAGAGATTACAGCTATACAAATTCCTTCAAATAGGTTAGAAATAGAGGCACGACTAACCGAACTTAAGATTAAGGAGATTGAATTAAAGGTCAGGAGAGTAGAAATTGAGGAGGAAGCTAAATTGAAACAAATGCAAATTGAGGCAGAATTTAAAGCTAAAGAGGAGGAAACTAAACTGAAACAAATGCAAATTGAGGCAGAATTTAAAGCTAGAGAAGAGGAAGCTAAAGTGAAACAAGTAGCTAAAGAGGAGGAAACTAAACTGAAACAAATGCAAATTGAGGCAGAATTTAGAGCTAGAGAAGAGGAAGCTAAAGTGAAACAAATAGAAAGAGAGAACGAAACTAAAGTCAAATTGGCAGAGTTAGAATTAAAGAAGGCAGAAGTAGAAGCTAGGATTGTTGATAGACAACCCGTAGTTCAGGAAGGTCATATAGATATTTCCAAGTATGTAAAACTTTTACCCAAATTTTCAGAAGGAGAGCCAGAAATTTTCTTTCTTCAGTGGGAAAAATTGGCGCAACAGTTACAAATCCCTAAAGAAAATTGGCCATTAATCATTCAAACACAATTTAAGGGTAAGGCTCAGCAAATTTATACTTCTCTTTCAGAAGCAGAAAGCGAGTATGATAATATGAAAGCTTGTATTTTAAAAGCTTATGAACTAATACCAGAGGCCTATAGACAGAAATTCCGTAATTATAGGAAAACACCTCAGTTAACATACGTAGAATATGCAGCTCAACAAGAGAGGTTATTCAATAGGTGGTGTTTGGCTAGTGAAACGGACACCTCAGATAGACTTAAACAGTTGATTTTATTGGAGCAGTTTAAGAATACCTTAGAGACAGATCTTAGGATTTTTATAGATGATCATGTTCCCGAAACTTTAACTAAAGCTGCTGTATTGGCTGATGAGTTCACACTAAATCATAAACCTAAGTCAAGACAAATGGAATCCCAAAAGTCAAAGTCATATATTCCAGATTCAACAAAATACTCTGATCCTTGGTCCCCAAAGAAACACTTTGAAAATCAGTCTAGCCCATCACATTTCAGTTACAGGTCTGATTTCAATCAATATCCTCCAAACCAACCTTGGCAAAGAATGGACAGGTTTAAGACTAATCCCCCTGTAACTTGTTCATATTGTAAACAGGCTGGCCATCACATTTCTAATTGCAGAAAGAGACTGACTCCCTCATTCTCCAATAAGACACCAACTCTTGTAAGTAATATAAAATCAGACGATTCAAAATCCTCTATTCAGGATACACTACCAAAGAAGCCGGTATTGTCAAGTAATGTAGAACCCCCCTCATCAGATCATGATCCTTGTTTCAAACCATTTGTATCTTCAGGAACTATATCTCATAGTAGTAGTTCACAACAATATCCTATTTCCATACTCCGAGACACAGGAGCAAAGCAAAGTCTGATTTTAAATTCTGTCTTGCAGAATCTGGGTGAGTCATATACAGGTTATGATATATTGATAGAAGGAGTTGGAGGAATTGTAAAATGTCCATTACATAATGTTTTCTTGCGGTCTGATTTAACAACCGGAATGGTTAAAGTAGCAGTAGTAGACTCTCTTCCCATAGTAGGAATATCCTTATTGTTGGCCAATGACATCGCTGGAAGCAAAGTCATTTCTCCCTTAATAACAAATAACCCTAAGACCTCAGTAGAACCTTCAGATAACTTACAGTTGTTTCCCGCTTGTGCTGTAACCAGATCTCAGTACAAGAAATCTGAAGAGGAGACCTATAATTTAGAATCCCTATTCTCCCAAACTGACCCATCTTCTTCTTCACCAGTTTCTCTATCTAGAGCAGAATTAATCAAAGAACAGAAGTCAGATCATTCTCTTAAGAATTTGTACGAGATTGTTTCATCTCCAGAAGAAGTTGAAAATATGTCACGAGGTTTCTATATAGAAAACGGAGTCCTAATGCGAAAATGGAGAGCATCCACCGCAACCGCTGACCAGCCATGGCAAGTAAGGAATCAAATAGTCCTCCCTCTTGGTTTCAGGAATAATGTTCTAAGATTGGCTCATGATACTCCCTTAGCAGGTCACTTAGGGGTAAGAAAGACCTTGTTCAACATAACCCAACATTTCCATTGGCCCACGGTTGTCAAAGATGTTGCCCAATATTGTAAAACATGTCATACATGTCAACTTGTAGGTAAGCCCAACCAGAAAATTGTAGAAGCTCCACTCCATCCCATTCCTGTAATGGAAGAGCCATTTAAAAAAGTTCTTATTGACTGTGTAGGACCTTTACCTCCTTCAAGTAAAGGAAATCAGTACATTCTCACAATCATGTGTATGAGCACTCGTTTTCCAGAAGCAATTCCTTTGAAAAATATTAAAGCTCAAAACATAATCAGAGAAATGTTGAAATATTTCACTATGGTAGGATTCCCCAAGAACATTCAAAGTGATCAAGGAAGTAATTTTCTTTCCAACAAGTTTAGAGAAACTCTTGTAACACTAGGTATAAATCATGTAACTTCCTCCGCCTATCATCCTCAATCACAAGGTGCTCTAGAGCGCTTTCACCAAACGCTCAAGACAATGTTAAGAATCTTCTGTGCTGAGAACACTCGAAATTGGGAAGACGGACTCCCCTTTTTGTTGTTCGCCACCCGAACAACAATTCAAGAAAGCCTTGGATTCAGCCCGTCAGAATTAGTCTTCGGTCATGAAGTCCGTGGCCCCCTAAAGATACTTCATGAACAATGGATGAAAGAAGAACCACCAGTTCCTTCTTTGAAATACGTGTCCCAGGTCACCGAGAAGTTGTTAGAAGCTTGGAAGTTGGCAAGAGAGAACTTGACGAATGCTCAACGAGTAATGAAAGGTCGGTATGATAAAAATTCTAAACTTAGAACTTTCTCTCCAGGAGATCAAGTGTTACTTTATCTTCCCATACCAGGAGATCCATTGCAGGCTAAATACAAAGGACCCTATGAAGTCTTGTCCAGAGCCAGTGATCTCAACTACATAATCAAAACTCCAGACAGAAGAAAGAGTTCCCGTCTCTGTCACATAAATACCTTAAAACCTTATCATTCCAGAGATCCAATTCCAATTTGCAGCTCTACCACAATAGAATCGGAAGAGCCTCCTGATAACCTGCCTAATCCTCCTGAGATTCCCTTGGAAAACTCTCAGATACTACAAAATCTTCAGATAAAAGTAGGACACTTATCTGAGAAACAAGATATAGCAGAACCATTGACTGACCTGTTGAGAAAAGACCACGACTTCGTGTGGACACCTACCTGTGAGACGGCCTTCAAAAACCTGAAGTCCCTTCTCACTAACGCACCAGTTCTAAGGGCACCCGATTTCCAACGACCCTTTCTCCTGCAAGTCGACGCCAGCGACACCGGTATCGGTGCCGCCCTCTTGCAAGAACACAATGAAGTTCTTCACGCTATCGCCTACTACAGCAAGAAGCTGTCCCCTGCGCAGAAGAACTACTCAACAATTGAGAAGGAGACGCTCGCTTTGGTCCAGGCCCTTATCCACTTCGAAGTCTACCTGGGTTCCTCAACTACCATTCAAGTATATTTGGATCACAACCCCTTAAAGTTCCTACAGACTATGAAAAACAAGAATCCGAGACTTACACGTTGGAGTTTATTTCTCCAACCCTGTAATCTAACAATTCATCACATTAAAGGCGTCTTTAATGTTTTAGCCGACGTCCTTTCTAGAACATAGCTTTTCAACAGAAAGTGAAAAGCTTTCCCAAACGGTGGAGGTGTGACGTAATATTAGATATTACGTCATATGTGTAATTATGTTATAGAATTGTGTTCCTTTGTATTACATAACTATGTTCATATTTCTTGTCTATGTATGTATTGTAACAATGTTAAGCAGTAACGCCCGTCCACTATATGTAATCTTGCCTACGTGCGGAGGAAGGTGCGCACTCTTGTAGAACAAACAGACAAGCGAAATCCTGAATAGTTCGGAGCGCACAGATTTGACAGTTACTAAATAAGTAGATTGTTCAAGCGAGTCGAGGGTCCTAAAACTACCCATGTTGACGTGTGTTAACTTACCCTCCTCCCCCCCTTTCGCTCACCCGCACCCTTAACCGGAAGTATCCCGCTTCCGGTCCAATGGTATATAAGCGGTGGAAATCGCTCACTCCTTGTCATTTTCTCACATATTGATCTCTTGATAAAAACTAGAAGTTTAGATTCATGAGACGATTGGTGTGAAGTGATCACCCTTTTTGCCTACATTACGTGTCTGATATACATTGCATTACTTTATACTTATATTTGTACTTATTACTTATTTTGATGCATGTTCCTGATCTCTTTGTACTTAGATAGTACCATATTGTATACGTATCTTGTGTTTCTTATTTGAACGATAATTTCCATATTCTTATAATC
This sequence comes from Oratosquilla oratoria, assembly GCF_046742065.1. Lineage (NCBI taxonomy): Eukaryota > Metazoa > Arthropoda > Malacostraca > Stomatopoda > Squillidae > Oratosquilla > Oratosquilla oratoria. The sequence continues at coordinate 24,686 of NW_027467552.1, forward strand.
GTGTAACGGTCCCATTGACCCTACTGCCCATTCTCTTTTGTGTTGATTGCCTGTAAATATTTTCCATATTAATAATTTCGTTTACTAGTTTTATCGCTAGTTTAATATTCCTTTCCTGGAATCTTCTTTGTTACCTTTATTTCTAGTCTTACGAATTATCTAGGCCCTGACCAGATAGTTCAGTCCTACAGTGGCTTCTAGAAGTGAGCTGGTTCTTAAGCACTTATCCGTTATACGTAACGTCTCTTCACTAACCAGCCCGTCCCGTAACAATATTTGCTGAAACCAATTGGAAAATAAAAGAAATGAATACCGAACGTTTTCGTCTATTCAGGACATCATCTCTGTACACTGATGATGTCTTGAATAGACGAAAACGTTCGGTTTTCATTTCTTTTATTTTCAAAGTGGTTTTGTGCAAGTATTGTTGTCACGTGTGCTTAGTGATTTTTTGCATATATATGTATGTATACACACACACACACACACATACACACACACACACACACACACACACATACATACACACACACACACATATATATATATATATATATGTATATATATATATATATGTGTGTGTGTGTGTGTGTGTGTGTGTGTGTGTGTGTGTGTGTGTGTGTGTGTGTGTGTGTGTGTGTGTGTGTGTGTGTGTGTGTGTGTGTGTGTGTGTGTGTGTGTGTGTGTGTGTGTGTGTGTGTGTGTGTGTGTGTGTGTGTGTGTGTGTGTGTGTGTATGAACAACCACAATACACTTTAATTCTAAGCCATCAACATCGGGAGATCCAATGGAGGCCACATGCAGGAATTGAAATGCGGTACTTCCGAAGACTTGAACTCAGCGATCACATGACAAGTGTCGTAGTAACTTACCAACTACGCTATCAAGAGAGATATCTCTTGATAGTGAAGTTGGTAAGTTACTACGACACTTGTCATGTGATCGCTGAGTTCGAGTCCTCGGCTGTACCGCATTTTAATTTCTGCATGTTGCCTCCATTGGATCTCCTGATGTTGATGGCTTAGAATTATAGTGTATTGTGGTTGTTAAAATGTATCTCTAATCACTCCCACCGAGTGTTCTTACTTGAGTCGTAAAAGGCGACCAAAAATGGACGGGGACAGGACTAGACATCCTACTCTTTGTAGTGCTAAAAGGCCCAAAGGGGATATAAAAAAAAAATCATAAGAGGATCTGGGAGGAGTTTTCCGACCAGAATCCTATACTAGTATGTGAAGAGATAGGTAAGCGTATGGTGGAGTGGAAGGATTTTTTTTTTCAGTGTTAATGTGGATGAAGGTGAAACTAGGAAAGGAAATGTGGGTCTTTGTAAATGCATATGGGCCTGCTAGTGAGAAGAGTGTAGAGGAAAGGGAGGTTTTTGGATAGATTTAAATGAGTGCATAGAGGGTTTAGTGAGAAATGTCAATGTAATGGTACTGGGGAATCTCAATGGTAGGGTAGAACCAATAGACGGAGTGGTTGGGAAGTGTTAAGTTCCAGAAAAAAAAAAAAATCGTAGTGGAGAGATAATGGTGGAGATGTGTCTAGAAAGAGAGTTGATGATAACATACACAGTGTTTAGGAAAAAAGCCAAGCATAAGTACACATGGGACAGGGAGGTGGGTGGAAGGGTGGTAGAAAGGGCTTTAATAAACTATACAGTGGTAACCGGGAGAAGAATAGGAAGAGTTTTGGATGTACATGTTCTAAAGGAAGAGAATGGGGAAATATCAAATAATTTTTGGTGGAACGTAAGTTGAGAGTAGAGGATAGATGGAGAAAGAGGAAAAGGTCAGAAGGTAAGTAGGTGCTTAGAGTAAATTGCTTAAATGAGAAAGAAAAGTAGAAGGAGTACATGAAGAGACTGAGAGAGGAGTGGGAGAGAGTGAAAGATAGAGTAGAACTAGGAGTGGAGGAGGAATGGGGATGTTTCAAGGAGGGAATGACAAGATGTGCAAAGATGGTGTGTGCAACAAGGAGGACGAGAGGAAATAGAAGGAAGGGTAGTAAATGGTGGGATAATGAAGCAAAGAAGGCTGGAGAAGAAAAGATACAAGCATTCACAGGTTGGTTACGAAATAGGACGAGAGAATCATATGAGAGGTACAGAGACAAGAGAAGAAAAGTAAAGCATAAGATAAAGAAGGCAAAGGGGAGAGCAGATGTGAAATGAGATAAGAGTATTACAATTTTTTTTATTAAAGTAATGAAAAGAGGTGTTGGTAAGAAATTAAGAGAGGAAGAGGAGGCGAATCAAATAGAGAAGAAAAGGTATAAGGTGCAGATGGAGAGATGATAATGGAAGAGAAGGCAGTAAGGGGAAGATGGGCAGAATATTTTAGGGAGTTGCTTAATGTGAAGGAGGATAGGGAAGGAAAGATTGCTGCAGTGGGAAGTGCGAAGAAAATGAGAGTGATGAATGAGGAGAATGGAGGAGAAATAAGGAAGGATGAGGTGAAGACAGTTGTTAAGATGATGAAAGCAGGTAAGGCACCTGGTCTGGATGGATGCCATGCGGAATGTCTGAAAAAGGGAGGTACAGTGATGGTGGACTGGTTGGTGAGGTTATTTAATGTTTTTTGGAGAGAAGGTAGAGTGCCGGAGGACTGGAGGAGTGCCTGTATAGTTCCTCTTTACAAGGGAAAAGGGGACAAGTGTGAATGTAGTAGTTTCAGAGGGATTAGCTTGTTAAGTGTAGTTGGGAAGGCTTATGGGAGGATCTTGGTTGAGAGGATTAGGAGAGGAACAGAAGGAGTAATTGGTGAGGAACAGTGTGGATTTAGGACAGGTAGAGGTTGTGTAGATCAGATCT
>NW_027467552.1:40000-42500 GCF_046742065.1 Oratosquilla oratoria
CCATATCTCTAACTACCTCTCTTGCTGCTTTTAAAGCCTCTTCCACGCAAACATTTGTGAATAAGGCTGTGACATCATACGAAGCCATATTTTTTCCCGAAATGTCCATATCCTTTAATCTGTGAATGAGGTCACTGGAATTTTTCAGGTGGGCGCTACTTATTAATCCCAGTCTGTTGGACAGGGGTTTCGCCAGACATTTGGCCAACCTATGCGGAGCACTACGTATGCCTGAAGTGATGGGTCTCATCGGGATGTTGGGCTTGTGGGTTTTCGGGAGCCCGCGCATACAAGGTGGTCTCGGGGCTTCCTCCAGCAGTCCTATCAGTTTTTTGCCCCTTTGGGTCTTCGAGAGTATCTTCCTGGCCTCTTTCTTAAAATTTTCCCCTTCCATTGCAGCGTGACCTTGATATTTCCTTTCATACGTAGTAGTATCACTTAGCAGATCTAACATTTTGTCATTGTAGTCCTTTTTGTTCATGACAAACTCGAGCCACTCAGGCGCGTTAGGACAGTTGCTCACTAGAGCCGGCATCAAGATTGCGATCAGCACGGGAACGAAAATAGGAGACATTGTTAAGAACCAGAATAAAGTCGTGGCCAACGGGGAAGAAAACAGTGTCGTCTACAAGATACCGTGTGGAAACTGTCCTGTGAGCTACTACGGGGAAACCAGCCGAGGTATTAAGAAACGGACAATTGAGCACAGGAATGACATCAAGGCACACCGAGTATCAAACTCGCTAGTGGTTCATGTGGATACTCACGGCCACTTACCAGACTGGAACAAAGTAGAGGTGCTGCAGAAAGGACTTCCTAAGAAAAGAAGGAAAATAACTGAAGCAGCTTACATCGCTTCCCATCCAAACAACAACCACCGCTATGGGTTTATTAAATTAACAAAGACGGCCAGCCGCTTGGTACTTCGCGAGGCAGAGCGTAGGAGGACGAGAGGTCAGGTCGATCATGGTGGAACGCGGATAGATTCGGCGGGTATTTAGGGGGTGAATGATTTGAATGTGCATGTACTCTGAAGAAGTCCTGGTAAGGACGAAACGTCAGAATAAATCCCTAAACGGTTCCCTGTGTTTATCTCACCACCCATCCACTCATATATATATATAGACATATATATATACTGTATATATATATATATATATATATATATATATATATATGAATAAGAAAACTAGGAACGTGTGTTTATTTTCTTAAGTGGTTACCTTACATATATGTATATACATATATATATATATATATATATATATATATATATTTATATATTTATATATATATATATATGAATATATATATATATAAATATAACTATAAAGTAATGTAACACATTCGTAAAGATTCAACAAAAACCCACTGTGTTGGATAAGAAGAAATGAAATAAATGAATTCCATATATTTCGATCACGGACTGTGATCCTCTTCAGTGGAATACAGAAAGGTAGAGCAAAAGGCATGTCTTATATACAATAAAAATAAGGGACAAGGGTAGGACTCAGGTAGCGTCTAGTGCTTTGCGGGGCAGGTCACCCGCCTTCACCAACGATGGTAACAATTTGTTGACTGCCCAGGTGGTAATGCAGTCAGGTGACCACTGCCCAAATTTTAATATATCATATGGGCAGTGGTCACCTGACTGCATTACCACCTGGGCAGTCAACAAATTGTTACCATCGTTGGTGAAGGCGGGTGACCTGCCCCGCAAAGCACTAGACGCTACCTGAGTCCTACCCTTGTCCCTTATTTTTATTGTATATAAGACATGCCTTTTGCTCTACCTTTCTGTATTCCACTGAAGAGGATCACAGTCCGTGATCGAAATATATGGAATTCATTTATTTCATTTCTTCTTATCCAACACAGTGGGTTTTTGTTGAATATATATGTATATATACATTTATATATACGGTATAAAACACTGATAAGCTAATGAAAAAGTCAGTAATTGCATATCTATTGAACATGTCTGGGTTGCGTATACTGACGTAAATGGACATACGTTGTCATTTCTTTCGATTACTATTTGGGGCCACGATTTTTTTTTTTTTTTTTCTATGACAGCTCGTTGTTTGCGGAGCCTATACCAATGGCAGATGCTGCAGCGTCTGGGGCCTTAATTTGGCGCGCCAATTTTTTTACTGTGGCCGTGGCTCCAGCTGGTGGCGATCTTCCCCGAATTCCTGCAGGGACATTAGTTTTGTCCTGCATGGAGTTTCCCGCTCATGCCAACAGGACTGAATCCCTTGGCGCCTTCATAGTCTTTGGCGTCGCAACAATTCGCGGTCGCCAGACGACATGAACGTAGTGGCCGAGGCTACAGCTGGGCGAGGATCTTTCTCGCTTGCCTGTAGAAAATAAGATTTTCCAGCTGAGCCCTGTGGCCGATACTACTACCACTTCCATTTTGCGTGGCGCAGCAAAGCTGTTTCAACGACAAGGATCGAATGCAGGAGGTTCCTAGACAGAACCTCGCTGGCGGAGGTCA
>NW_027467552.1:45000-67500 GCF_046742065.1 Oratosquilla oratoria
TTTTGTATTCTTGTATAGTTTTTGCACTCACTGTTTCCTCAATCAGATTGTTCCAGATATCTATCACTCTGTCTGAGAAGCTATCTTTTTCAGATCTCTTCTGTAAGCAAAGTCATCACCAATCATCCAAGCAGTGTATTTCAGCCTCTGAGAAAGCAAATAAGATTCTAGGACTGATTGCGCGATCTTTTGATTTCAAAAGTCCATCACTCATTAGCAAGCTATATATATCGTTAGTTCGTCCACATTTGGAATATGCTGTTTCCGTATGGTCACCGAATCTCATTAAAGACATTGACAGACTGGAAAAAGTACAACGGCGAGCCACAAAACTGATTCCAAATATCAAAAACAAATCATACGAAAATCGACTAAAACATATGAATCTGTTTTCCTTAAAAAAGCGTAGACTCAGAGGTGACTTGATACAGGTCTTTAAGATTCTAAAGGGAATTGACAACATCAAAAGTGACCAAATTTTCACATTGAATGAGAATCAGACAAGAAACAATGGTCTCAAACTGTCCGGAAATAGATTCAATTTGGAAGTAGGTAGAAACAACTTTGCCAACCGTGTAGTTAATGAATGGAATAAACTTCCTGCACAGGTAGTGCAATGTAGTTCAGTTCGAAGTTTTAAGAATCATTTAGATAAACACCTAAGCAAGATGCTGTAATGATTATGATTTATTTTATATTATTTGTTTTTGTTTTGTTATCATTTGTCTGTCTGATACTCATTTATTATTAGTTATATGTTAATTTATTATCATTTACTATTTACCTGTTTGTTTATTATTTAACTATACCTATGCATTTATTTATGTATTTTATTTGTTATTTACATTATTATATTTTTTATTTATTATTTTATTATCATTATGATTTTTTTCGCATCCGACCCAGATATGGACCAAAAGGTCTCCTGTCGGCATGCTCCGCCTTTGTAATCCTTTGTAATCTATCTATTTCTCACTCCCTGTCTCTCTCTCTCTCTCATCCTACTCTCCCTTCAGTCCCTTGCTCTCCCTCCTCTCTCCTCCACATCCTCCTCTCTCTCTCTCTCTCTCTCTCTCTCTCTCTCTCTCTCTCTCTCTCTCTCTCTATCTATCTCTCTCTCATCTTACTTCTCTCTTGCTCTCTCTCTTCTCCTCTTTCTCCTCTTCCTCCTCTTCCTTCTCTCCCCTTCTTTTCCTCCATTCTCACTCTCTCTCATTCACTCTTTCTTCCCTCCCCTCCTCTTCCTCCTCTCTCTCTCCCCCTTTCCCATTCTCTTTCTCCTCTCTCTTTCCCTATTTCCCATCCTCTTCCTCCTCTCTCTCTCTCTCTCTCTCTCTCTCTCTCTCTCTCTCTCTCTCTCTCTCTCTCTCTCTCTCTCTCTATTTGTCATCTCTCTTATTCTGTCATGTTCTATCTCTTCTTCTCTTCCTCCTCTCCCTTTCTCTCCGCTCCTCTTCCTCCTCCCCCATCTATCTCTCTCTCTCTCTGTCTCTCATACACGCTCTTTCTTTCCTCCCTTCCTCTTCCTCGTCTTTCACACCCACTCTCTACTCTCTCTCTCTCTCTCTCTCTCTCTCTCTCTCTCTCTCTCTCTCTCTCTCTCTCTCTCTCTCTCTCTCTCTCTCCTTTTTTTCCTTATATCTTGCTATCTGTCTCTCTTTCTTCTCTCTCTTTCCTCCTCCTCCTCCTCCTCTTCCTCTTTTTTCTCTCCTCTCTCCCCCTCTTCCTTCTCTTTCTCTCTCTCTCTTCTCTTCCTCCTCTTCCTTTTTTCTCTTTCTCTCCCCTCCTCTTCCTCCTTTCTCTCTGTCCCTCTGTCTGTCTGTCTCTTTTTCTCTCTCGCTCTCTCTCTCTCTCTCTCTATCCTCCTACTCTTCCTTCTCTCTCTTACTCCCGCTCTCTTTGTCTCTCTTCTCCTCTTGTTTATCTCTATTTATCTTTCCTCCTCTCCCGTCCTGTTCCTTCTCTCTCTCTCTCTCTCTCTCTCTCTCTCTCTCTCTCTCTCTCTCTCTCTCTCTCTCTCTCTCTCTCTCTCTCTCTTTCTCTCGCTCCCTACTCTTCCTTCTCTCTCTTACTCCCTCTCTCTTTGTCTCTCTTCTCCTCTTATTTCTCTCTATCTATCTTTCCTCCTCTCCCCTCCTCTTCCTTCCCTCACTCCCCCTTCCCTCCCTCTCTTTCTCTCTCTCTCTGTCTCTCTCTCATCTTCCTTCTTTCTCTTGCTCGCTCTCTCTGTCTCTCTCTGTTCGTCTCCTCTTCATTCTCTCTCTTGCTCTCTTGCTGTCACTCTTTCTCTGTCTCTCTCTCTTCTCCTCTTCCTTCTCTCTCTTTCTCCCACTCCTCTTCCTCACTCTCTCTCTGTCTATCTTTCTCTCTCTTTCTCTGTCTCTCTCTCTCTCTCTCTCTCTCTCTGTCTACTCTTCCTCTTTCTTCTCTCTCTTGCTGTCTCTCTCTCCTCCTTCCTCTCTTGCTTTCTCTCTCGCTCTCTTCCTACTCTTCCTCCTTTTCCTTCTCTCTCTTGCTCTCTATCTCTCTTTTACTCTTCCTCCTCTTCCTTTTCTCTCCTTCTCCTCCTTTTCCTCCTCTCTCTCTCTCTCTCTATCTATCTCTTCTCTCCTTTTTATTCCTCTTTTTCTTCTTTTCCTTCTCTCTTCTTCCTCCTCCATTTTATCATCATCTTCATCTTCTTCTTCCTCCTACTCACTCCTCTTCTTCATCCTCTTCTTCCTCATCCTCACTCCTCTTCTTACTCATTCTCACTTCTCTTCTTCATCCTCTTCCTCTTCCTCACTCTCCTCCATACTCTTCTTTCTATTCCTCACTCCTTTTCTTCATCTTCTTCTTCCTCCTTATCCACTTCTTGTTCTCCTCTTCCTGTTCCCCTCTTGTTCTTATCTTCTTCTTTCTCTTCTTGTTCTTCTCGTTCTTGTTCTTGTTCTTCTCCCCCTACTCCTCCTCCTTCTCCTCCTTACTCCCATCATTGCTGGAGTCTCCCACTACAACTTGGACGTGATTCGATTGATTTTCGAAAAAACGTCGGAGGCAGTTTCTTCACGAAATTTTGACTCCGGGCGGTCGTCGTTCTCGAGAGTCCGCTTCCAGAGGCCGACGCCCCCGACGGCTGAGGAGGGAGACGAACCTCTCTGCCGTCCTAACCCGGTTCTTCCGAGGTTAACCGGGTCCTCTTTAACCAGTCGGTCTTTGTTTTCCTTCCTTAATGCTGCCGCCAGGCGATTTCTTTCACTGTCGTGGCTCAGCCTACGTTGTGTCAGCCTGAGGAAGGTTTCTGAACGTAAGAATGGAGGAGACTTCAGGAGACTGTAGGGCCTACACTAGGCAGCTCCATGTCCCTTTACCACCTATCACCCTTACCCAGAAAGGTATCTCATCTTCAATTAAAACAACCCGTTCCTTCAGCGCTCACTACTACGTGGTTTTATAAGTCTTGAGTTTTGTGATTTCAATCTTTGGCCATGGAACCCGTCAGTTGCGGTCTTGATTCGCAACTCCTTGTTGCTGGTTCTGCTGTCGGGCCCAATTCCTCCTCCTCGACCTTTCCGCCGATGGGTTTTGACGATTGTGGTTCTCGGTCCTTCCAGCTTCCGCCGCCTGTCGATTTTATTCAGCTGAGGGAAACTGGTCCCTCGTCGAAAGGGCTAAAACTGCATGCGAGTCGTCTGAAGGGCTGTATCTGAATTAAGCCCTTTTTCAGAACTTGTGCTCTTTGAGTGCACATGGCGATTTGCTAGCCCCTCAGGGCATGATGGACATGGGCTGTAAAAAAGGTCAGGCTAAGCATATGGCAGTTTCCTAGCTTGTGGGCATGATGAAAATGGTCTGAAAAATAGTCAGTCTCAAAGTGCAAAGGGCTTTCCAAGCCTCTTTGGGCTTGTTGAAAATGGGCTGGGTTATTGCTTTAAACACCTTTGTCCTGACAGGAAACGGACAACCGCGTCATTCCTTCTTCAATGGGATCAATTAAGTCCGGTTCTCCTACAGAACCGGACGCGTGTCTTTAAAGGTTTTATTTTATCGGTCATTGTGGGTTTGTCATTAGATTTTCAATGTTGAATTTTTCAATCTTCTTCTTAATTGATTTGACGGCTTTCTTATACTTCTCCTTTAAAGCTCCAAGGGCTTTTTTCCAAATTTGCCGTACTTTGATGAATGGGCTTTGTTGTTTTGGAGCGTCCATACACTCCTCGATGACTTGAAATATTAACTCTTGTAGCATCTTTTGAGATGCTGAATCTCCTTGGGTATATTTAATTTTATTTTCTAATATGTCTAGTTTTGCTTTTTTAGATTGAATGAGGCATAGTGCCTCTTGGTAAAGGACCTGCCGAACTTCTTGAAGATCCTATTTTGGAGCGTTCACACACTCCTCGATGACTTTAGAAATTAACCTTTCTAGTATCATTTGAGACACTGAATGTGCTTCGGTATATTTGATTTTATTGTCTAATTGATTCAGTGTGGCTTTTTGAGACTGAATGAGGCATAGTGCCTCTTGGTAAAGGACCTTACGAACTTCTTCTTCAAGATCCTGTCTTCTTGAGGGGCTAAAACAACTTCGGAATGATTTGGGCACGGACGTGATGGGCAATGATACGGTAAAGCAGTCCACTCGCATGTTACCGACAAACGGTCAGACGAGCCTCGGGTATGACGTCATGTCGATTGGAGCGAGTCGTCGATCATGGATAGTCGGAAAAAAAAAAAAAAAACGAAAAAAAAAAAAATGCAATGACCTCTCTCGTTCCCTCACCACGATGGAATTCATAATTGAGTTTGTAAATAAACATTTCTTTTCAACCTTTATCTTTTTAGGAAGTAAGAAAATATAAATCTTACTTCATGACAGAACTATAGGGACTAGACAAGATGGCCTTTGACTAGGATAGCTCAACTGAATGGAATTGCACTGTATAGGTTTTGCATGTATATACACATGTACTATGTGTGTACCTATGTACTATGTACCTACGTAATTTGTATCTACGTACGTACTATGTATGTACCTATTTACTATGTATGTATGTACTATGTATGTACTATGTATCTACGTATGTACTATGTGTTTACGTATGTACTATGTATGTATCAGTTTGTGTTAAGTACGTATGTACTGTATGTATATACCTATGTATTATGTATGTACAAATGTACTGTTGATGTACGTATGCACTGTGTATGTATGTACCTATGTATTATGTATATAAGTATGTACTATGTATGTATTAATTTATATCATGTACGTATGCACTGTGTATGTATTAATTTGTGTCATGTACGTATGCACTGTGTATGTATGTACCTATGTATTATCTATGTACTATATAAGTATTTATATGTATTTATTATGTTCGTGGACACTGGACAGGATGCAGGGATGACCCGTCATCCAGGAGGTGCCAAGATAAGAGGTAGGGAGGAGGGTGGAGGGGAGTGGAATATATAGGAAATGGAATGGGTGGGAGTGGTTTCTATGTCTTTTTCTTTTTGGCTACCCCCCGTATCGGGGGAAAAAGCCTTTGGTATATGTATGTATGTATGTATTATGTTTGTGTGTATTATCTATGTACCGGTATTTACTGTGCGTCTATGTATGTTTATAATATGTACGTATGTAGTATGTATTTATTATATATATATATATATATATATATATATATATGTGTGTGTGTGTGTGTGTGTGTGTGTGTGTGTGTGTGTGTGTGTGTGTGTGTGTGTGTGTGTGTGTGTGTGTGTGTGTGTGTGTGTGTGTGTGTGTGTGTGTGTGTGTGTGTGTGTGTGTGTGTGTGTGTGTGTGTGTGTGTGTGTGTGTGTTTGTGTGTGTGTGTGAGAGAGAGAGAGAGAGAGAGAGTGCGTGTGGGATGTGCATGTATATCTATGAGTGAGTGTACAATGTATATGTGTGCATGTACTTGTATTTATGCATATACCTTTCTCTTATTTCTTTCTCCCTCTCTATCTTTCCCCCCTCTCTCTCTTTCCCCCTCTCTCTCTTTCCCCCTCTCCCTCCCTCCCTCCTTCCTTGTCTCTATCTCTTCCTTCTCTCTCTCCCCCTTTCTCTCTCCTCCTCCTCCTCCCCCTTCTTCTCCTTCTCTTCCTTTTCCTACTCTCTTTTGTCTCTCCTCCTCCTCCTCTTCCTCGTCTTTCATCTCTTCCTCTCTCCCCCTCTTCATTCTCTCCTTTCTCTCCCCTCCTCTTCCCCTCCTCTTGCTCCCCCTTTTCTTTTTCTCTGTGTCTCTCTCTCTATGTTTTCCCCTCTTTCGCCTCCTCCTCTTTCTTCTATCTCTGTCTTTTTCTCTCTTCTTCACTTTCTCCCTTCTCCTCTTCCTCCTCTTCCTTCTCTCTTTCTCTCCCATCCCCTCCCTCCTCACTTTCTCTCCTGCTCTCTCTCTCACTCATTCTTCCCTCCCCTCCTCTTCCAAAGGATTACAAAGGATTACAAAGGCGGAGCATGCCGACAGGAGACCTTTTGGTCCATAACTAGGTCAGATGCGAAAAATAATAATGATAAATAAATAAATAAACAAACAAACAAACAAAATATAAGAATATAAATAGTAATAAATAAGATATATAAATAAATAAATGCATAGGTATAGTTGAATACCCCATTTCCCTTCTGCTCTCCTCTTTGCTTGTATGTATGTATTCCTCTCTCTCTCTCTCTCTGTCTATCTCTCTGTCTATCTCTCTCTCTCTCTCCTCTTCCTTCTCTCTTTCTCTCTCCTCTTCCTTCTGTCTTCCTCTCTCCCCCACTTCCTTCTCTCTATTTCTCTCTCCCCACTTCTTTCTTCTCTTTTTCTCTCTTTTCCTCTTCCTCTTCTTTCTTATCTGTCTCTCCTCTTCTCTTTTCTCTCTCTCTCTCTCTTTCTCTTTCATCTTCCTTCTATCTATTGGTCTTTCTTCTCTTTCTTGACTCTCTTTCCATTTATCTCCTCTCTCTCCTCTCTCCATCTCTCTCTCTCTCTCTTTCTCATCTTCTGTTGTTCTCTCTCTTTGTCTTTCCTCCTCTTCTCTCTCTCTCTCTCATCTTCTGTTGTTCTCTCTCTTTGTCTTTCCTCCTGTTCTCTCTGTCTCTCTCTCTCTATCTCTCTCTTCCTTCTCTCTTTCTCTAGCTCTCTCCTCTCTTCTTCCTCCATTTCTCTCTATCTCTATATCTCTCTCTTGTCTTCCTCCTTTTCCTTCAGTCTCTTTCTCTCCCCTCATATTCCTTCCCCCTTGTCTCTCCCTCCCTCTCTCTCCCTCCACCCCTCTTTCTCTCTCTCTCTCTCTCTCTCCTACTCTTCCTTCTCTCTCTTGCTCTCTCTTTGTCCCTCTTCTCCTCGTACTTCTCTTTCTCTCTCCTCCCCTCCCCTCTTCTTCCTCGTCTCTCTCTCTCTCTCTCTCTCTCTCTCTCTCTGTTTCTGTCTCTGTCTGTTAATTCCTCTTTCTTCTGTCTCATGCTCTCTCTCTCTCTCTCTTCTCCTCATCCTCCTCTTCCTTCTCTCTTTTCTCTCCCTCTTTTTTCCTCTCTCTCATCTTCGTTCTCTGTCTCTCTCTCGCTATCATTCTTCTCTCTTTCTTCTCTCTCTGTCTGCCTCTCTCTTTCTCTCCTCCTTATCTTCTTTCTCTCTTTTGCTCTCTCTCTTCCCCTCTTCCCACTCTTCCTTCTCTCTCCTGCTCTCTCTTCTCCTCTTCCTCCTGTTACTTCTCTTTCTTTCCTCTCCTTTTCCTCGACTCTCCATCTCTCTTTCTCTTCTCTGCTTTTTTTCTTCCTCTTCTTTTTCTTCCTCTCCTTCTCTCCTTTTCTTCCTCCTCCATTTCATCATCTTCTTTATCTTCTTCCTCTTACAGACTCCTCTCCTTCATTCTCTTCTTCCCCATCCTTACTCCTCTTCTTCATCCTCTTTTTCCTCTTCCTCACTCCTTTTCTTCATCTTTCTCTTCCTCCTTTGTTCTTCTTCATCCTCTTCCTATCCCCTCTCTTCTTCCTCCTCCTCTTTTCGTTCTTTATGTTCTTGTTCTTGTTCTTGTTCTTCTCCCCCTACTCCCCATCCTCCTCCACTCCCATCAATGCTGGAGTCGCCCCCCCGCAACTTGGTCGTGATTCTTTTAATTTTTCGAAAAAAAAAAAAAAAAGAGTCAGTTTCTTCACGAAATTTTGACTCTGGACGGTCGTCGGTCTCGAGAGTCCGCTTCCAGAGGCTGACGCCGCCGAAGGCTAAGAAGGGAGGCGAACCTCTCTGTGGTCCTAACTCGGGTTTTCTGAGGTCAACCTGGTCTTCTGTGCCCAGTCGGTCTTTGCTTCCTTTCCTTAATGCTGCCGCCAGGCGATTTCTTTCACTGGCGTGGCTCAGCCCTCGTTGTGTCAGCCTGAGGAATGTTTCTGAACGTAAGAATGGAGGAGACTGCAAGAGACCGTAGGGCCTACATTAGGCAGCTCCATGTCCCTTACCACCTATCACCCCACCTAAAAAGGTATATTCTCTTTAAACAACCCGTTCCTTCAGCGCTCACTCTTACGTGGTCACTAAATCTTAAGTTTTGCGAGTTGAATCTTTGGCCATGGAACCCGTCCTGTTTCTGTCTTGATTCGCAACTCCTTGTTGCTGGTTCTGCTGTCGGGGCCAATTCCTCCTCCTCGACCTTTCCGCCGATGGGTTTTGACGATTGTGGTTCTCGGTCCTTCCAGCTTCCGCCGCCTGTCGATTTTATTCAGCTGAGGGAAACTGGTCCCGCGTCGAAAGGGCTAAAACTGCATGCGAGTGGTCTGAAGGGCTGTGTCTGAATTAAGCCCTTTTTTCAGAACTTGTGCTCTTTGAGTGCACATGTTGATTTCCTAGCCCCTCAGGGCATGATGGACATGGGCTGTAAAAAAGGTCAGGATAAGTATATGGCAGTTTCCTAGCTTGTGGGCATGATGAAAATGGTCTGAAAAATAGTCAGTCTCAAAGTGCAAAGGGCTTTCCAAGCCTCTTTGGGCTTGTTGAAAATGGGCTGGGTTATTGCTTTAAACACCTTTGTCCTGACAGGAAACGGACAACCGCGTCAATCCTTCTTCAATGGGATCAATTCAGTCCGGTTCTCCTACAGAACCGGACGCGTTTCTTCAAAGCTTTTAGTTTATCGGGCATTATGGGCCTTGGTATTAGATTTTCAATGTTCAATTTTTTAATGTTCTTAATTGCTTTTACGGCGTTCTCATACTTCTCCTTTAAAACTCTATGGACTTTTTTCAAAATTTGCCGTATTTTTATCAGTGGGCTTTCTTGTTTTGGAGCATCTATACAATCCTAGACGACTTCAAATATTAACTGTTCTAGCATCTTTTGAGACGCTGATTCTCCTTCGGTATATCTAATCTTATTTTCTAATTTATTGAGTTGGGCTTTTTTAGATTGAATGAGGCATAGTGCCTCTTGGTAAAAGACCTGCCGAACTTCTTCAAGGTTCTATTTTGGAGCGTTGACACGCTCCTTGATGACTTCAAAAATCAACCTTTCTATCATCATTTGAGCCACTGAATGTGCTTGGGTATATTTGATTTTATTTTCTAATTGATTGAGTTGGGCTTTTTGAGACTGAATGAGGCATAGTGCCTCTTGGTAAAGGACCTTACGAACTTCTTCTTCAAGATCCTGTCTTCTTGAGGGGCTAAAACAACTTCGGAATGATTTGGGCACGGACGTGATGGGCAATGATACGGTAAAGCAGTCCACTCGCATGTTACCGACAAACGGTCAGACGAGCCTCGGGCATGACGTCATGTCGATTGGAGCGAGTCGTCGATCATGGATAGTCGAAAAAAAAAATCAAAAACGAAAAAAGAAATAAAATGCAATGTCCTCTCTCGCTCCCTCACCACGATGGAATTCATAATTGAGTTTGTAAATAAACATTTCTTTTCAACCTTTCTCTTTTTAGAAAGTAAGAAAATATAAATCTTACTTCATGACAGAACTTTAGGGACTAGACAAGATGGCCTCCGACTAGGATAGCTCAACTGAATGGAATTGCTCTTTATAGGTTTTGCATGTATGTACACATGTACGTATGTGTGTACGTATATACTATGTATGTACGTATGTACTATGTATGTATGTATGTATCAGTTTGTGTTAAGTACGTATGTACTGTATTATGTACCTATGTATTATGTATGTACGAATGTACTGTGTATGTACTATGTATGCATTTGTATTATGTACGTATGTACTGTGTATGTACCTATGTATTATGTACGTACGTATGTACTATGTATGTATTAATTTGCATCATGTACATATGGACTGTGTTTGTATGTATGTACCAATGTATTAACTATGTACTATGTATGTTATTATATATGTTTATTATGTACGTGTGTATTACCTATATATGTACTATGTGTGTATTTATGTATGTTTATATTATGTACGTATGTACTATGTATTTATGTATTATATATATATATATATATGTATATATATATATATATATATATATATATATATATATATATATGTATGTACGCATGTATATGCCTGAGTGTACAATGTACATGTGTATATGTACTTGTATTCATGCATATACCTATCTCTCTATCTTTCTCTCTGTCTCTCTTTCTCCCCCTCTCTCTCCTTCACTCTCTCCTTCCCTGTCTCTATCTCTTCCTTCTCTCTCCTCTTTTCTCTCTCCTCTTCTTCCTTCTCTCTCTCTCTCTCTCTCACTCCTTTATTCTCTCTCGATTCTCCTCCTACTTCTCTCTCCCCTTTCTCTCTCTTCCTCTTCTTTCTTCGCTCACTCTCTGTGTTCTTCTTCCCTCTCTCTCTATCTCTCTCTCTGCCTCTCCTTTCTCTCTCTCGTACTCCTCTTCCTTCTCTCTTCCTCTGTGCCCCTCTTTCCCCTCTTTCTTCTTTCTCTCTCTCTCCCTACCTCTTCCTTCTCTGTCTTTCTCCCCACCTCTTCCTTCTCTCTCTCTCTCTCTCTCTCTCTCTCTCTCCCTCTCCCCTCCTCCTCCTCTTCCTACCCTCCTTATGTCTCTCCTCCTCCTACTTCTCCTCCTCCTCCTCCTCCTCCTCGTCTTTCTTCTCTCCCTCTCTCCCCCACGTTCCTTCTCTCTCTTTCTCCCCACCTTCTCTCTCTCTCTTCCTTCTCCTCTTCCTCCTCTTCCTTCCTCTCCCCTCCTCTTACTCTTCTTCCTCCTCTCTTTAATCCCCTCCTCTCTCTCGTATCTCTATCGCCTCCTCTTCTTTCTCTCTCTTTCTCTTTTCCTCTTCCTCTCCTTTCCTCTCCCCTCCTCTTCATTCTCTTCCTTCTCTCTTTCTCTCCTTCCTCTCTCTTTTGCTCTCTCTCTCTCTCCTTTCTCTCTCTCTCTGTCTCTTACTTTTCTTCCTTCTCTCTCCTACTCCTACTCTCTTCTCCTCTTCCTTCTCTTTTTCTCTCCATTTCCTTCTCTCTCTCTCACCTTTCTTCTCTCTCTTGTTCTTTCACTCTCTCTCTCCCTCTCTCTCTCGACTTGTCGTCGCCGGACGTTTCGTCGCCGCGACATTTCGTCCCCGCGACTTTTCGTCGCCGGTCTTTTCGTCGCCGGACTTTTCGTCGCCCCAAGCATAAATTGTATGCAAAGATTGACAATATTTGAAATATAAAATAATTGAAATATAAAATTGGAAATATATGATTTAATGCCAAATTCAATATACTTCTTCTGATTGATCTTGATGTGATTATTGGTAGTAGCGTCTGTCCAGTCACTTTTTTTCTAGTAATAATCACATTATACTATTATTTATTATTATTACATTGGTCACCTAATATTATTGATAGTGAAAATTCTTACGGAATTATAAGACTATCAATGATTAACTAGTTGTTAAATTTGTAATTTGTAATTCGTCGCCGTCTTTTCGTCGCCCCAAGCATAAATTGTATGCAAAGATTGACAATATTTGAACTTTACATTTCAATACATATGGACTATTTACTAATAACTTACTAATTTTATAATAAATTATTTTACCCTTACACTTTAATGAATAGCTTCATAATTATGATTTCGTGTCAAATTATTACTGTATGATATGCCAATAATAAATTATCATATATACTGACGTGTCAAATATATATTTAGATAATGATGTATTAAATTATTTATTGTAATTTAAATAAAATTGTATTTCATCTACGTAAGTTAGGGCTCAGGTATTTGCAAGTCGGACTGGTTAAGGCAAGAATGAATGGTTTATACGGCACTGAGATGTATAGCTATTTGCCACACTCATATTATTGCATTGGGAGTAGGAATATAAGTACAAGTATGACATTAAATCATATATTTCCAATTGTCAATCTTTGCATACAATTAATGCTTGGGGCGACGAAAAGTCCGGCGACGAAAAGACCGGCGACGAAAAGTCGCGGGGACGAAATGTCGCGGCGACGAAACGTCCGGCGACGAAAAGTCGCGGCGACGAAACGTCCGGCGACGAAAAGTCCGGCGACGAAAAGACGGCGACGAAAAGTCGTGCACCCCTCTTTCTCTTCCTCCTCTCCCTCCTTCTCTCTCTGTCTCTCACTCTTTCTTTCCTCCCCTCCTCTTCCTCCTCTCTCTCTCTCCCTCTCTCTTCTCTGTCTTTTTCTCCTTTTCTCTCTCTTTCCTTTTCTTCGTTCTGCCTTCCTGTCTTCCCCCCTTCCTTCTCTCTCTTTCTCTCTCCAACTCTTCCTTCTCTCTCTTTCTCTTTCCCACCCTACCTTTTCCTTCTCTCTCCCTCTCCTGCTCCTCCTTTTCCTCTTCTTCCTTCTTTCTCTTGCTCTCTCTTTCTCTCACCTCCTCGTCTTCCTGTTCTTCCTTCTTTCTCTTGGTCTCTCTCTCTTTCTCTCACCTCCTCGTCTTCCTTTCTTTTGGTCTCTCTCTCTCTTCTTCTTCTTCTTCTTCTCTTCATTTTCTATTTCTTGTCCTCTCTCCCCCTATTTCATTTCTCCCTTTCTCTATTCTCCTCTTCCTCCTGTTCCTTCTCTTTCTCTTTCTCTCCCCTCCTCTTCCTTATATCCTCTCTCTCTCTCTCCCCTTATTTGCTTTAATATATTATTATTTTAATTATTACTATAATTATTAATAATTACATTTCTTTTTCAGGTATGTATATGAAGGTCTATCCAACCCTTTTGCAAAGGTCAGTTTCACATTATCCTTCAACATCCTTGACGCTCTCTATATATTTCATTCTGGTTCATGGCAGACGATATCATTGAACTGATTAGGTAGACTGGCCCATCTGTCTAAATTCTCCCCTGATACCCATTGGGTCCCACTGAAATTGACTGTCATTTATTTTATATTATTTGATTATTTGTGTGTTATTATTTGTTTGTTTATTTGCTTGATTTTCATTTATTATTATTTATCTGACAATTTATTATTATTTACTATTTACCTGTTTGTTTATTATTTAACAATACCTATGCATTTATTTGATGTATTATTATTTGTATTATATTTTTTATCTGTTTTCTTATGTATTTATCATTAATATATATTCTTTCGTATCCGACCTAGTTATGGACCAAAAGGTCTCCTGTCGGCGGCATGCTCCGCCTTTGTAATCCTTTGTAATCTATCTATTTCTCACTCCCTGTCTCTCTCTCTCTCTCTCATCTTACTTCTCTCTTGCTCTCTCTCTTCTCCTCTTCCTCCTCTTCCTTCTCTCCCCTTCTTTTCCTCCATTCTCACTCTCTCTCATTCACTCTTTCTTCCCTCCCCTCTCTCTCCCTCTTTCCCATGCTCTTTCTTCTCTCTCTTTCCCTAAATCCCATCCTCTTCCTCTCTCTCTCTCTCTCTCTCTCTCTCTCTTTGTCATCTCTGTTACTCTGTCATGTTCTATCTCTTCTTCTCTTCCTCCTCTCCCTTTCTGTCCGCTCCTCTTCCTCCTCCCCCATCTATCTCTCTCTCTCATACACGCTCTTTCTTTCTTCCCCTCTTCTTCCTTGTCTTTCTCACTCACTCTCTACTTTCTCTCTCTCTCTCTCCTTTTTTTCCTTATATGTTGCTATCTGTCTTTCTTCTCTCTCTTTCCTCCTCCTCCTCTTCCTCTTTTTTCTCTCCTCTTTCCCCCTCTTCCTTCTCTTTCTCTCTCTTCTCCTCCTCCTCTTCCTTTTTTCTCTTTCTCTCCCCTCCTTTCTCTCTGTCTCTCTCTCTCTCTATCCTCCTACTCTTCCTTCTCTCTCTTACTCCCTCTATCTTTGTCTCTCTTCTCTTCTTATTTCTCTCTATTTATCATTCCTCCTCTCCCCTCCTCTTCCTTCTCCCCACCCCCTCTCTCTCTCTCTCTCTCATCTTCCTTCTTTCTCATGCTCGCTCTCTCTGTCTCTCTCTGTTCGTTTCCTCTTCATTCTCTCTCTTTCTCTCTTGCTCGCACTCTTTCTCTGTCTCTCTCTCTTCTCCTCTTCCTTCTCTCTCTTTCTCCCACTCCTCTTCCTCACTCCCTCTCTCTCTGTCTATCTTTCTCTCTCTTTCTGTCTCTCTCTCTCTCTGTCTACTCTTCCTCTTTCTTCTCTCTCTTGCTGTCTCTCTCTCCTCCTTCCTCTCTTGCTTTCTCTCTCGCTCTCTTCCTAATCTTCCTCCTCTTCCTTCTCTCTCTTGCTCTCTATCTCTCTTTTACTCTTCCTCCTCTTCCTTTTCTCTCCTTCCCTCCTTTTCCTCTCTCTCTCTATCTCTTCTCTCCTTTTTTATTCCCCTTTTTCTTCTTTCCCTTCTCTCTTCTTCCTCCTCCATCTTATCATCATCTTCATCTTCTTCTTCCTCCTACTCACTCCTCTTCTTCCTCATCCTCACTCCTCTTCTTACTCATTCTCACTTCTCTTCATCCTCTTCCTCACTCCTCTTCTTACTCATTCTCACTTCTCTTCTTCATCCTCTTCCTCTTCCTCACTCTCCTCCATACTCTTCTTTCTATTCCTCACTCCTTTTCTTCATCTTCTTCTTCCTCCTTATTCACTTCTTGTTCCCCTCTTCCTGTTCCCCTCTTGTTCTTATCTTCTTCTTTCTCCTCTTCGTGTTCTTCTCGTTCTTGTTCTTGTTCTTCTCCCCCTACTCCTCCTCCTCCTCCTCCTCCTCCTTACTCCCATCATTGCTGGAGTCTCCCACCGCAACTTGGGCGTGATTCGATTGATTTTCGAAAAAAACGTCGGAGGCAGTTTCTTCACGAAATTTTGACTCCGGGCGGTGGTCGGTCTCGAGAGTCCGCTTCCAGAGGCCGACGCCTCCGACGGCTGAGGAAGGAGACGAACCTCTCTGAGGTCCTAACTCGGTTCTTCCGAGGTTAATCGGGTCCTCTTTAACCAGTCGGTCTTTGTTTTCCTTCCTTAATGCTGCCGCCAGGCGATTTCTTTCACTGACGTGGCTCAGCCCGCGTCGTGTCAGCCTGAGGAATGTTTCTGAACGTAAGAATGGAGGAGACTGCAAGAGACCGTAGGGCCTACACTAGGCAGCTCCATGTCCCTTACCACCTATCACCCCCACCTAGAAAGGTATATTCTCTTTAAACAACCCGTTCCTTCAGCGCTCACTACTACGTGGTTTCTAAGTCTTAAGTTTTGTGATTTCAATCTTTGGTCTTGGAACCCGTCCTGTTGCTGTCTTGATTCGCAACTCCTTGTTGCTGGTTCTGCTGTCGGGCCCAATTCCTCCTCCTCGACCTTTCCGCCGATGGGTTTTGACGATTGTGGTTCTCGGTCCTTCCAGCTTCCGCCGCCTGTCGATTTTATTCAGCTGAGGGAAACTGGTCCCGCGTCGAAAGGGCTAAAACTGCATGCGAGTCGTCTGAAGGGCTGTGTCTGAATTAAGCCCTTTTTTCAGAACTTGTGCTCTTTGAGTGCACATGTTGATTTCCTAGCCCCTCAGGGCATGATGGACATGGGCTGTAAAAAAGGTCAGGCTAAGCATATGGCAGTTTCCTAGCTTGTGGGCATGATGAAAATGGTCTGAAAAGTAGTCAGTCTCAAAGTGCAAAGGGCTTTCCAATCCTCTTTGGGCTTGTTGAAAATGTGCTGGGTTATTGCTTTAAACACCTTTGTCCTGACAGGAAACGGACAACCGCGTCAATCCTTCTTCAATGGGATCAATTAAGTCCGGTTCTCCTACAGAACCGGACGCGTTTCTTCAAAGCTTTTATTTTATCGGTCATTGTGGGTTTGTTATTAGATTTTCAATGTTTAATTTTTCAATCTTCTTCTTAATTGATCTGACGGCTTTGTTATACTTCTCCTTTAAAGCTCCATGGGCTTTTTTCCAAATTTGCCGCACTTTGATCAATGGGCTTTCTTCTTTTGGAGCGTCCATACACTCCTCGATGACTTCAAATATTAAGTTTTCCAGCATCTTTTGTGACGCTGATTCTCCTTGGGTATATCTAATTTTATTTTCCAATTGATTTATTTGGGCTTTTTTAGATTGAATGAGGCATAGTGCCTCTTGGTAAAGGACCTGCCGAACTTCTTGAAGATCCTGTTTTGGAGCGTTGACACACTCCTCGATGACTTCAAAAATGAGCATTTCTAGCATCTTTTTAGACGCCGAATCTCCTTGGGTATATTTGATCTTATTTTCTAATTTCTTTAGTTGGGCTTTTTGAGACCGAATGAGGCATAATGCCTCTTGGTAGAGGACCTTCTTAACTTCTTCTTTAAGTTCCTCTCGTCTTGATGGGCTAAAACAACTCCGGAATGGCTTGGGCACGAGCATAGTCGTTGTTCCAGCAAGGCAGTCCACTCGCATGTTACCGACAAACAATCAGACGAGCCTCGGGCTTGACGTCATGTCGATTGGAGCGATTATATACATATGTATATATATCTATATATATATATATATATATATATATATATATATATATATATGTGTGTGTGTGTGTGTGTGTGTGTGTGTGTGTGTGTGTGTGTGTGTGTGTGTGTGTGTGTGTGTGTGTGTGTGTGTGCGTGTGTGTGTGTGTGTGTATGTGCGTGTGTACTGTATGTATGCATGTATATTTTGCGTGAGTGTACAATGTACATGTGTATATGTACTTGTGTTCATGCATACACATCTCTCTCCTTATCTCTTTCTTTCTCCGCGTCTCTCTTGCCCCTCTCTCTCTCCTCTCCTCTCTCTCTCTCCCTCCTCTCTCTCTCTCTTCCCTTCCTCTCTCTCTCCCCTCTCTTCTCTCTCCTTCTCTCTCTCTCTCTCTCTCTCTCTCTCTCTCTCTCTCTCACAATTCTCTCTCCGTCTCTCTCTCTCACTCTCTCTGTCTCTCTCTTTCTCTCTCTCCCTCCTCTTCCTTCCCTCACTCTCCCTTCCTCTCTGTTTCTCTCTCTCTCTCTTTCTCTTGCTTTTTCTCTCCTCTTCACTTTTTCCCTTCTCCTCTTCCTTCTCTCTTTCTCTCCCTCTCCCTCCTCACTCTCTCTCCTACTCTCTTTCTGTCTGCTTCTCTCTGTCTCTGTCTCTCTCTCTCACCCACTCAATCTTCCCTCCCCTCCTCTTCCTTCTGTCTGTCTCTCTCTCTCTCTCTCACTCTCTCTCTCACTCTCTCTCCTCCTCTTCCTTCTGTTTTTCTCTCTCTTCCATCTCTCTATTTCTCTCTCTCACCCACTTCTCTTTTTCTCTGTTTTCTTCCCGACCTCTTCTTCCATCTTTCTCTTGGTCTCTCTCCTCCTCCTCCTCCTCCTCCTACTTCTCCTCTTCCTCTTCGTTTCCTCTTCCTGACTATCCCTCTTCCTTCTCATTCTATCTCTCTCCCCAACTCTTTCTTCTCTCTCTCTCTCTCTCTCTTCTCTCTTCTCTCTTCCTCTTCTCTCTCTATCTCTCTCCTTCTCTCTCTCTCTTCCTTCTCTTCTTGCCCTTTCTCTCTTCTCTTTTTTTGTCTCTCTTTCCATCCCTCTTCCTCCTCTCTCTGTCTCTCCCTCTCTCTCTCTCTCTCTCTTTCTCTTTCTCATCTTTCTTCTCTTGTTCTCTCTCTCTATTCCTCCTCCTCTTCCTTCTCTCTTTCTCTATCTCCTCTCCTCCTCCTCCTATTCTCTCTGTCTATATATATCTGTCTCTCCTCTTCTCTTCCTCCTCTTCTCCCCTCCTCTTTCTCCTCTCTATCTCTCTCCTCCTCATCCACCTTCTCTTCCTTCTCTTCTCATCCTCCCCATCGTCCTCTTTTTTCTTCTCTCTCCCTGTTTTCCTTCTTTCTCTCTCTCTGCCTCTCCTAATCTTCTTTCTCTTTCTTGCTCTCTCTCTCTTTGTCCCTCTTCTCCTCTTATTTCTCTTTCTCTCTCCTCCCCTTCCCTCTTCTTCCTCGTCTCTCTCTCTCTCTCTCTCTCTGTCACTGTCTCTGTCAATTCCTCCTTTTTCTGTCACTTGCTCTCTCTCTCTCTTCTCCTCATCCTCCTCTTCCTTCTCTCTTTTTCTCTCCCCTTCTTTTTTCCTCTCTCTCATCTTCTTTCTCTCTCTGTCATTCTTCTCTCTCTTTCTTCTCTCTCTAATTCTGCCTCTCTTTCTTCCTCCTTCTCTTCCTTCTCTCTCTTCCCCTCTTCCCACTCTTCCTTTTCTTTCTTGGTCTCTCTTCTCCTCTTCCTCCTGTTACTTCTCTTTCTTTCCCCTCCTTTTCCTCCTCGCTCCTTCTCTCCTTCTTCTCTCTGTTTTTCTTCCTTTTTTTCTTCTCTTCTTTCTCTCCTCTTCCTATTTCATCTTCTTCATCTTCTTCCTCTTCTCCTCTTCCTCTTCCTCACTCTTCTTCATCCTCTTTTTCCTCTTCCTAACTCCTTTTCTTCGTCTTCCTCTTCCTTCTTATCCTCCTCTTCATCTTCTTCTTGTTCCCCCTCTTCATCTCTTCTTCTTTCTCCTCTTCTTCTTTTCATTCTTGTTCTTGTTCTTCCCCCTACTCCTCCTCCTCCTCCACCTTACTCCCATCAATGCTGGAGTCGCCCCCTGAACTTGGGCGTGATTCGATTAATTTTCGAAAAAAAAAAACGTCGGAGACAGATTCTTCACGAAATTTTGACTCCGGGCGATCTTCGAAACTCGAGGAGTCCGCTTCCAGAGGCCGACACCTCCAGCGGCTGAGAAGGGAGACGAACCTGTCTGCGTTCCTAACCCGGTTCTTCCGTGGTTCTCGGTCCTTCCCGCTTCCGCCGCCTGTCGATTGTATTCAGCTGAGGGAAACTGGTCCCGCGTCGAAAGGGCTAAAACTGCATGCGAGTGTTCATCTTTTGTGATAGGAATACAAGTGTCATCAGTTATATACCTTTGACTGAAAACGAATTGCTGCCTCGTGTGACTTATATTTCTTAAAAGTCTAAAAACTCTTCGGGTAGGTTCCTTCCTCTTTTGGATATTTCTGCCCAGTCATTCATAAGGTTGTTAGCTTTTTCTTTCGGGTTGGGATGGGCTACTTGCTTTTTCCGTACACTTCTTGCCTTATTTACATTACTATATATTTATTTATTTTTTCTTTTACGACTCCAGTAGTTTCAGCATAGTTTGCCTCGTTTCTTCGCTACTAGGATCATTTGTGTTTTTTTCACTTCATCATTAACAGTGGGTATTCTAGTATGCTTGTTTGTACTTACCAGATCTTTGAGCATTTGTTTGATTTCAGATATTGCTTCTTTCAAACTATCCATTTCTTTCTTGAGACTTTGAACATTAACACATTCCTTTCCATGTCAATGGGGAGTTACGAGTACTGTATTTTGTTCTAATAACCTTGTTTGTCCTTAAGTGCTGCTACTCTAGTCCTATTTTCCTAAAGATTTGCAGGTATACTTGGGATTTCATCGAAATGACTGTTTTCGACCTGGTTCTGAATTACAAGTTTTTCCTTGGAACTCGCTTCCTGGGCTCGTTTAGAACACAATTTAGAATTTGCATTGTGCGAGCCTCCACAGTTGCAGCATCGTGGTGTTACGTTTATTTTTTCGTTCATTTTATCAATGCATTCTTTGGACGCGTGTCTTTCACCACAATACCCACACTTAAAGCTTTCAATGTATTTCCATGCCATATGCCCCCCATTTGCTGCTGCATTTGTAGTATATTACAGGTTCCTCTTTGTAAATATCAATTTTCTTGTCCCCTAAACACGTCATAGATATTTTGTCAGTCACCTGTCCTTTCACGAGTGCGATAAGCTGCGGTTTCTCCACCAATTCCACTTCAATTTTAACGATCCTACGTTTAACTCATACAAATTTCTCATCGTCCAAATAATCATTATGATCTGCATAAACAGAAAAAACTCAAAATGACAAATTTTGTAAGATTTTCGGTTATGTCTGGAACCACCATCTTTATATTTTCAAACCCTTGGCTTGTTAAACGTGTGGCCTATTCTTCCCTTCCTTAAACAACACCTCAAATTGGGGATGTCTTTTGAATAACCTTAGGGTTCTCTTCATTTTCTTTTCCAGGTTTAGTTCTGCGTCGGCTGTAGGTAAATATAGTTTTGGTCTTCTTTCACTGTTCCATTGTTCTTGCCGCTTGTGTTGTATGTTCTCCTCCTGATATCCTGGTGTTGTTCGCTCTTTTTTACCCATGTCACTGGTCACTTCGTGTAGGTCCGTCCCCAGATCCACTTGGCTCATTGTAATCGTTATGTTTCCTTTTTCCTATTGCTATGTTCTTAGTCTCGTAGTCGTCATCATCACTTATGATCAAGTCCATCTATATAGTACTGTTGCTCATCCTTATTCAAATTATTATCATTATTATTATTATTATTATTATTATTATTATTATTATTATTATTATTATTATTATTATTATTATTATTATTATTATTATTATTATTATTATTATTATTATTATTATTATTATTATTATTATTATTATTATTATTATTATTATTATTATTATTATTATTATTATTATTGTTATTATTGTTATTATTGTTATTATTGTTATTATTGTTATTATTGTTATTATTATTATTGTTATTATTGTTATTATTGTTATTATTATTATTATCATTATTATTACTATTATTGTTATCATTATTATTGTTACTATTGTTATTATTATTACTATCATTATTATTATTGTTACTATTTTCATTATTTTAATTACTATTCTATTATTGTTTTATTATTATATTATCATTATTTTATTATTATCTTTATTATTATCATTTTTGTTATTATTATTTTTATCATTATTTATATTATTATTTTGATATTTTATTATTATTATTGTTTATATATTTATTTTATCATTATTATTATTATTGTTATTTTTATTATTATTATTATTATTAATACTATTATTATTATTATTATTATTACTATTATTATTATTATCATTATTATCATTATCACTATTATTATTATTACTATTATTATTACTATTACTATTATTTTTATTATTATTATTATTATCATTATTATTATTATTATCATTATTATTATTATTATTATCATTATCATTATTATTATCATCATTATTATTATTATTATTATCATTATTATCATTATTATTTCTATCATTATTGTTATTATTATTATCATTATTATTATCATCGAGTTCTTATCTTGTCGACATGTTTTGTATTGGCTCAAAATGTCGACAAGTTGAAAATTCGATATTGAGCAGATGTCGCATTTTGCAGCAAATGTCACATTTTGCGCAGAATCAAATGTACTTGGCTTGACCCCTGAAAGTCTTTTCGGAAAAGTTTATGAGAGTCGCCAAAAAGATTCTACTCGTGATGTTTTCTTGATTTTTTTTTCTTTTCAAGTGTTGATTTGTAAATAAAATTAGAATTTTCTCCAGTTTGCACTTATTAAGATGATATTCAAGTGCGAATGTTTTGTTTCTTTAAAAAGTTCCTGTAGCTTCTTATAGAAATGTCACTCGGAGCCTTTGCCGTCTCTGGGTCCTTGGAAAAATGTTGCCTGGAGCCTTTGCCGCTGGCATGTAACCCAGGCTGGCTACAGGGAAGTTACTCGCTAAAAGCGTGGAAAAATGAGAAGCACTGACTCAATATATGTCAAATGGAGCCAGCGGTTTGCGTCTCATCATTTGATTTTCGTGCAGGAGACCTGGCGTAGCTAGCGCCGAAAAAACGCCTGTGAGGGACCTTGCGACATGACCTCCAACAGCGAGGTTTTATGTGGGTTCCTCCTGCATTAGAATCTTGTAGATGCGGCAGCTTTGCTGCACCGCACGATATGGAGGCGGTAGTATTGGCCACAGGGTCAGTCCTTTGGGCTGCAGCTCGAAAATATTTTTCTTACTGCTGGAGCCTCGGCCACTACGTTCAAGTCGTCGTCTCCTGGCGATGGCAAATTGCTGCGCCGCCAAAGACTATCAGGGAGCCAAGGGACTTAATCCCGTTCTTTAAAGCCAAAAATTCCATGCAGGGCAAAATCAATTTCCCTGCAGGAATTCGGAGAACCCCACCACCTGGAGCCTGGGTCACAGCAATATAATTACTGCGCCTTTTAAAGGCTCTTCGCGTTGTCGCATCGGCCACTCATATTGGCTCAGGCGGGAAACCCGCCAGCTGACAACGGACTTCA
>NW_027467552.1:80000-82500 GCF_046742065.1 Oratosquilla oratoria
TAGCATGAAACCTGTTCGGAGGAGCCAGATGGACAATCCCAAGACATCGGGCTCTCCTTCCCAGAGGCTCCCCATTCCCCGCGAAAGGGAAGAACTTCCTACCATACGTCGTTCCCAAAGACTGAGAAGCAGATTGGCGCCGAACCCGGGGGTGACCTCCCCGAGTACCATTTCCGCCAACTTGTGATCTCTCCCAGTGTTTGTGGTCCTGCGTGTGACTTCCCCCAGTTGCAACACGGTGACTTCTCCCCGTGCTTCCCATTTCATTTAAAATATGCTCCCTTTCCCTTTCTTTTCACTTCAACTGAGGATGCAGAAAGATCTGCGAAACGTCTTGATAACTATTTTGTTGTGCTTGTAGTTTGTTTTTTGCTGTATTTCTTGTATTAATTTCTTGTATTGTGTTTATTGTGTACTATACTTTTGTGTTTCCTATGAATTTTGGAAATCTGATTTACTCCCTTTCCCCCTACCAAAAATCTACTTTTCGCAAGCTTGAGAGCTCACGGAAAAAACTAATCAATAATTCTTTTGCTGTCGTTTTTAACAGAATATGCCTCAGAGAGAATCTCCTGCCACGCTTCACCAATATATATATATATATATATATATATATATATATGTTGTTCCTGTTTTAAAGAAGGGGGATAGATCCTTTATATGCAAATACAGGCCAATCAGTTCGACATCGGTTATAAGAAAAATGCTTGAATCAATAATAGTAAATAGACTCAGTGAACACGTCGAAGGGCATAATCTAATTCGTGCTTCATAGAATAGTTTCTCCAAGGGTAAGTCATGTGTGACTAATCTTCTATCCTTTTACATTAAAGTATATAAGGCGTCAGATAACAATGAAAATTACGATGTTATTTACCTTGACTTTAGCAAAGCGTTCGACAAGGTACCACACCGGAGACTACTAAATAATATCAAAGCCCATGGCATAGGAGGAAAAGTGTTAGAATGGATTAGAGCTTGGATTAGTAACAGAAAACAGCGGGTCACCATAAATGGAATAAAATCTAGGTGGGGCAATGTTACTAGCGTGGTCCCCCAGGGCTCAGTTTTGGGTCCCTAATTGTTCATTATGTACATAAATGACTTAGACGATGGGATAAACAGTAAGTTTGCGGACGACACTAAAATAGGACGCGTAATTAGGTGAGGAGACGACGCAGAGATTCTGCAGGATGATCTTAATAAATTGTTAACATGGTCGGTGAAATGGCAAATGAACTTCAATATCTCTAAGTGTGGCATGTTAAACGTAGGGCTACACATCCCCTAAAATAGATACAACTTAGATAACACGTTTTTAGAAAAATCTGAGTGCGAGAGGGACTTGGGTGTTCTGGTGAGTCCGGACCCCATAACCAGGGAGCAGTGCATTAGCGCCAGAAATAAAGCTTACAAAGCATTAGGCTTCATTGCTAGGACGGTAACGAATAGAAGTGCAGAGGTAATTATTAAACTCTATCTAGCGATAGTTAGACCCATCCTTGACTATGCGGTACAGTTTTGGTCTCCGTCCTTCAAAATGGACATCAATTCACTAGAATCAGTACAGAGAAGAATGACCAATATGATACATGGACTTGGAAATTTGCGAAGAGAGGCTTAGGCACCTAAACTTATACTCTCCGGAAAGACGTAGAGTGTGGGGTGATCTAATAGAAGTGTTCAAGTGGATCAAAGGTTATAACAAGGGTGAAGCAAACAAGGTCATCATAATAAAACAACAGGGAAGGACTCGCAGTAATGGGTATAAACTAGACAAATTTAAATTTAAGAAGGAAATAGGCAAGAATTGATTTACTAATAGGGTGGTCGATGAATAGAATAAACTTAGTAACCATGTAGTAAGCGCTGAAACTATCAGTTGTTTTAAGAAACGATTAGACAACTTTATGGATAGGGATGACAAGTAGTGATGGATACGGAGCTGCCTAGTGTAGGCCTTATGTTCTCTTGTAGTCTCCTTTACTCTTATTTTCTTATGTATATATATATATATGTACATATATATATGCATATACAAATATATATATGTAAATGTATATATATATACATTATATATATACATATATATATATATACATGTATATATATACATATATATATATACATATATATATATGCAGTCGAACCTCGAAAGACCGGACTAATTGGGGGGAAGGGTGATCTGGTCATGCCAAACGTCCGGTTATCGAAAATATCGCACTAACAACCGTAGATTTTCATAGCGGTATACGTATAGGTAATGTATGATATGGCAAAGAATCTCATAAGAACAATACTATAACACTGTAATAATAAAAAAAATGTAATAATAATGCTATAATACCAAAAATTCTGTAATAATAGCTGTAATACAGGCATGTAAATGTACTGTATATTCAGTGTACAGTACTGTATTTTTACGTACACTGTAAATATTGGAAGGCATGCACGCGGGACAATGGTGGCGGCCAGGGTTGTCGCGTTTTCTATATTTCCG
>NW_027467552.1:92500-100000 GCF_046742065.1 Oratosquilla oratoria
ACGACGCCAAAAGTCCAGAAACAGACCCAGCAACAAAGAAGCCACAACCAAAGTCATAGGGCCAAGAGGGAACATGCAAGCGCCCATCTTACAATGGCCATTTAACGAGAGCAAAAACAATACAAAACTGCCCACACCACAAGGACGCAAACTCCCCTCTCTCGTCTTTTCCTTCAATATTGCCAGT
The DNA here is from genome assembly GCF_046742065.1 of Oratosquilla oratoria. Lineage (NCBI taxonomy): Eukaryota > Metazoa > Arthropoda > Malacostraca > Stomatopoda > Squillidae > Oratosquilla > Oratosquilla oratoria. Next base: position 92,688 of record NW_027467552.1, read on the forward strand.
CCTTTCATCCAAAGTGAGACCCTTCGACATCAAGTTGTCATCAAGAATGTCGCCACAGAAAGCAAAGAAACCGATGCACCAAATGCCCTAAGGATACCGCATTTCTTGTGCTGCGTCGGCACACGTTCTTCGAGGGACCTCCCTTTTGCGAGTCTCAGGGTGCAATGCGGCTTTAGGGAATAAACCCGGTCATCTCGCTTCCTCTCGCTTCCATCGTCACAGAACAGCGTCCCATAATTCCACTGGAACCGGATCATTTGGTCTTCAACTAAGGACCATCTCCCTTACTCTACGGACTGTTCGACTTCATCGACAAAGAAGATGAATCAGTTACAATGTCATGATGTCTTTTGTAACAACACAGCTTTCCACACTTCGAATGGAAATGGATCATTCGCTACTTATCTGAAAACCTTCTTCACTCCATGGACTGTACGACCGGGTCGACAAAATTCAATCGTATTGAAAGTCATCTTATGGTCAATTGGAAGCTTAAAAAAATATATACACAAAGGAACAAATTCCTTATGAGTTCGTAACATAGACGGGCAATATTTGGGCAAATTGTAGGAAAGCACAGTTTATGGAAGTACTCAAAGACAAGAATGATGAAGCCTGAGGGTCAAAAATTAAGATTAAATCTTCGGCGATCCCATTGGAATTATGATGAAACATAGATATCTCTGGTTCCTCCAAGCAACGCAAAAGTATTCAAAACGGGCAATGTAACTTTCAAGATTTCGATGTCGTTAAGACTTCAACGGCGAGGTTCCCCTCAGTTGAGTAAAGTTGTCTGTCACTAACTATAAAATATGTAAAAGTCCAGTCATCGTCGTCCATATTTTTTTTTTTTTTGGGGGGGGAGGAAACAAGGGAGGGAGGACGCTTAATCTGCACTGGGAGCAAATGTCCCTCATTACATCATCAGCTGCCTATACCGACCTACCTCGCTAGTCATACAGGAAACCGGAGATTATAAAATCCCTCTTTTCTCTTATTTCTTGCCTCAACATACATGAAATTAAAATCAAAATTCACGTTGACTTAAAATGCTCGGTATATTCTCTTTAGTTTACATAATAAAAAAAACTCAAGAGAATCATGTATGTATATATATATATATACATATATATATATATATATATATATATATATATATATATATATATCAAATGAGTATAGGAGACTAATCGACAGAAAATAAGATAAAAAGGAGGGTTCCTGAAATACTCATCGTGGCAGTCAAAAAATAAAATAAATTAAAGTAAAAGAGGGAGAAAATGTACATGTGAAAATATCTAGAAAAAAGACAATTGTACGATAATTCCGAAAATGACGGGATCTGTCTCCAGACGATCGGGCGTATTCGTCGGGCAGCGGGGTTGGTGGGAAATTTCTGCCCGGCCTGCCTGTGAATGTTGTCCACACGACCGAGGTGATGAATTGCTGGGCATGCCTGACAATGCCAGTAGTGTGTGGAGTGCAGTATGACAAGCATGGCGCCTAGCATTGTCAAGAAGATATTGTACACCATGGTAATTAACATGGTAAAATGTGAACTGTGTTACAATGACGTGGGATGTGGGAGGGAAGCCTGCTGTGGGTTCATGATATTAACTTGCATCTGGCAGGGTCAAAGCTCCAGCTACCAGGCACCGCCTTAGTGATTTCGCTCGACGAGCACTCGGGCAATTTGACCGTTTACCCGTCAAATGTGCCCGTTGACGGGCATGCCCGCCCGCCGATCAGGCCCGCTCGTCTGGAGAGGCCTGGTAAAGATCAACGTATCTAGATAAAAGATAATCGTGCGATAATGTTGAAAATTATAGGAGCTGTCTTATATTCCAAGGCAAGACCATGGCAGAATCCAGCACGATGCAGATATTAGCCTAGAACACTTTCCTCCTTAAAGTCTGGCTCACAGGTAAAGGAGACTAAACAGAATAAATTAAATGAGGGGGGGGCAAGACGATTCGACTATTTGCATCGATGAAAATTCTTAGATTTTATGAAAATAGATACAGTATAAGACAAATGTTGTTGCCTTTCCTGGCATATGATATGTGAAAAGAAGAAAAATAAATATTTTTGGACTGAATAAATAGAAAGGATAAAATGAAAAAAAGGCCACGCAAGATAAAGAAAAGAAAATATCAATGTCAAATAAGCGAACTCCTCATAAAATATGGAGCCAAAGACAAGACTGTAAATCATCTCGCCAAACTACTTTTTGCCAAGCAGAATGATAATAATCTATTTCACTTTTTTTACGAAAAGGGAGAGAGAGAGAGAGGAAGAGAGAGGAGAGAGAGACAAAGAGACAGAGTGAGAGAGAGAGAAAGATGGAGATGGAGAAAGAAGAGAACGGCCAATTGCCATTCCTGGATGTCATGGTGACGAGAAGCGGGTCCACACTGATGACGGGGGTTTATAGAAAGGACACCCATACAGACCGACTTCTGGACTATGGCAGCTGTCATCCGGCCACCCACAAAAGAAGTGTGATTAAGACTCTGTGGTCTAGGGTGGAAAAGGTGTGTTCCACGGAAGATAGCAAGAAGAAGGAGAGGAGTCACCTGAAGAAGGTATTTAGGGACAACGGCTACCCGAATTCGGTGGTAAAAAGGTGGACGGCACGACAACAGAGGGGAAGGATGGACGACAGACGACCGGACGCGACGCGGGTCACGGTCCCTTACTTGAAAGGGGCTTCTGAGGTAGCGGCCAGACTGCTAAGGAAACACGGTGTTGAAATAGCACACAAACCGAGGAACACTCTACATAGGGCCCTGACCAAAGTTAAGGACACTGTGAGCCAAACGGACCGAATAGGGGTGGTTTACGATATTAGGTGCAAGGACTGCGAGACACATTATGTTGGGGAAACGAGCAAGAAATTGGCGACAAGACTGATAGAACACCAGAGGGCTGTTGGTAGAAAGGACATGAGTTCGGCCGTCTCAAGACACTGCGAGGAAACGGGACACGAAATGGACTGGCAAAACGCGGAAGTGAAATACGGAGGTAGTGGAAAAAGCACCAGGTTATTCTTGGAAGCTTGGTCAAGTGATGATAATAGTGTCAATAGGTGCATCACTTTAAACCCAATTTATAAGGGGGCGAAGGATAGGCTGGAGAAGAAGCTTACTTCTTAATATGTTTATGTTGTGTGTTTTATTTGTTTTTGTTTCGACATGACGGTAGTGTGTTTCTTGATGTGTTTTGTATCATTCCATTTTATTTTCATTTTTATGTATGTAATTTTATTTATTTTTGAAATTTACTAACGGTGGTGGCATGCGTTACATGACTTTTGTTCCGCGTACCGTTGTGGCATGCCACGTCGTACAGCCTTTATGCCCAATCTTGGGGGGCATTTTTTCATACTGCTTTTCTTATTTATTTCAATGTGTACTCTTCCTTTTTGTATGTTTATGATATTGATGGATTTTGTGTTCTTGTTCCAATTTCTTTTATTCGTGATATACATGCTACGCGGGACATTTGTTCCACGGGAGTGCACAGTGGTGCGACCCATCGGTAGCGGGGTGAATCCTTACAACTTTCATTATATTTTCTTTATATATATATATACATATTTTTCTATGGTGAACTCGGTGAAAGTTTTCAAGGAAGTATTGCACCTGTTATTTTATAGTTTTGTTTATATTTGTTTCTCATTTGTGTTTTTGATTTGGTTTAACTGCGTCGGATTGTAACGGTTACTGTGGAGACCTGTCCCAGTGTACCAAATTCCCCTTATTTATGTACATTTCCATTGCTACCACTGTATTACCCTGAAGACGAACCCCGGACAGGGTTCGAAACGTCGGAATAAATTGACGAACGTCGAGTCCAGCGTATGCTTTCTCCCATAATAATGGTTCCTGGACTCCAGCTATTTACTAATATATATATATATATATATATATATATATATACGTATATATATATATGTATATATATATACATATATATATATATGTGTATATATACATATATATATACACATATTATATATATATATATATATATATATATATATATAATAATAACAATAATAAAAAGATAAATAAAAAAGGAGTGGGTGAACCATCAGCACCACGTCAGCGACGGTAAGTTACTTGTATTCAGGCACATGTTTGTTCATCTATTGTAGGTATGCAGGACGCTCCACAGTATACAGCACTGTATTAATGGCTTAGAAATACTATGTTACAGCATATACACGCATTAGACCCAGAATATATCGACACAGTGTATATGCCGTACATTAACAAATGTCTAATATATTTCTATATAAATCAGGTCCCTTAATAATAACAGTATATGGACGAAACCTCCCTGGATATTATAACATCTTATATATAGTCTATTTGTGTAGTTTTGATTTACCATGGGCCACGTTTGGGTGTCCCTAAGAATACATTGATCTACTTTTGCCATTACTTATTCGTTTCTGGTAATGGAAGAGTCACATTAGTCTTGGCTTCGCTCAATACATTTTGGTCTAAATGCTGCACAAGCGCTCTTTAAAGTATAAAAAACAGTTTAAATTTGACAACACCCCATTTGGTTGGTATGCGTGAGTTTAATTGATTGTGATAATATAATTTGTTCAATCAGATCTCGTTATCATGTCATAGCTAAACGGTGGCTAAAGGTGGACAATTTGTTGCTTGTTCTTGTGTAAGGAAGGATGCATTAGGATGTGTTAGGTTCGGTCAGGTTAGGTCAAGTTAGGTTGGATTGGGTTCATTCGGGATAAGCTGGGTGTGTATGGGATATGTTGAGTTAGTTTGGGATGGTTTTGGTTTGGTTGGGGTAGATTGGGATGGATTGGGTTACGGTGAGTTGAGTAAGGTTAGGTTAGATTGAGTTAGGTTAGGCTATGTACCGTTGAGTTGCGTGGGTTAGGTCAGGCCGGGTTAGGTTAGGTGTTACGTAGGGCTAGGTTAGATTAGGTTAGGCTTGGATGCATAGGCTTAGGTTGAATTAGGTTAGTGTTGGGTTGGGTTGGCTTAGGTTAAGTTAGCTTCAATTAGGTTAGGTTAGGTTGGGTTGGATTGGGTTAGGTCAGGTCACATTAGATTAGGCTACCCGGTAGAATACTTAGAGATTGACGTAAACCCAACTTTTATTTTGACTATCAAGTATCAAATTATTAAATATTCAGATAAGCGGTTATGCTCTATGCATATCATTAATAGACTATGACTCATAATATATAATTTGTCTACCTATTCATAATTCCCTGAGCAAGATGGAGGGAACAGCATAATTACTAGAACATTAATGAATGTAAACACACTCTGAGCGCTGCTTCCTCTGCAGAAACACGTTTCATTTAGACGGTAATTCCCGATTGCTCTCTTATCAACTGAAAGCACATCAACAACATAACTCGCCGTATCTACAGCCTCGTTGACAGGGGCCAGTTTAGTAGCCGCTAGTGCAAGCGACTTGTAAACTAGCCTACCACTCTACGTGCCCAATGTCAACCTGCCTCAAAACTATCCTAGTGCCAACACATACTTGCCGGGTAAGTTAACTTACAGCTATTACTTGCGGCTACTAAACTAGCCCCTGTCAATGTGGTTTAACTAAGCCCTGGACGAAGACGATGAATACAGACTTCTTTCTTAGGAGCTGAACATGTATTTTTCAAGTTTCTATGGGTCCAGTGACGTCACAGATATGAAGTCACAGGCAAAGGAAAAGATTGGAAAAATGTATCTACATTTCATTTTATTTTTTTCTGACTACCTTTATGTACGTTAGGGCGTCGTTACTTGCGGCGAAGGTCAAGCTGAGGGCGGTTCGAGTCCTGCCACCGGCGAAGTTGAACCAAGGGCATGGTTTATTAAATTCCACGCTACAAAGGCCTCTGTGAGGGGCACCGTCCTAGCCTCCCGATAGGGGGGGGGGGAGTGTGTGACGTTAAACCATATCATCATCATCATCACCTTTATGTGAAATCCCTTCTCGAATGGAGGAACCAGGCGATTTTATTCAATATAATCTTGTTTGACGTCTACTTTCATCAATTTCATCTGATTCGAGAACAATCCAAGTATATATTATTTTGGCTCCCCCCGCCCCAATACAAGGTAACGCAAGGTTTGGTTAGTTAGTAATTATAGTATATATTTACTATATATATATATATATATATATATATATATATATATATATATATATATATATATATATATATATATGTGTGCCACTAAATAAAGTAACTCGACCTAGTCGTCACAAAATAAGTATGGAGAGGGAGAAAGAACCCTTCACATTATGGACCACCAAACTACGGCCCGCGGTTTTAAATAAAAAAAAATTCTAAAACATTTTGGTAAATATGTTTGTTGTCTCTATTTTTTTGTGTACTGGTAAAGTAATATTGTTTGTGTATTCACTGTATTATGCTGAGTTTCAAAATGGTTATGAGGCCGTCCGGCGCTCGTTATTCAAGTGATCTGGCCCGCTGTGGAAAAAGTTTGGTGACACCTGCTTTACACGCTCCCACCCCCTACACGAGGGAGGGAGGGAGGGAGTGGGGAGAAAATTACTATGAGGTTAACTAGGTAAATATGAATTATTTGTTTCCCTCTTGGGCCTTGCAAAATAAACAAGGTTCATGTGAGATACGAAAGATCAAATTTAAAATCCTTCCTTGGGATTGCACGATCCGTACTATCTTAAAGTATTGCAGAATATAGTAAGAGTATACGTGGCATATCTACATTTGGTTTCCTTAAAACAGGACGAATTATTTTAGGAAACAACGAAAAAAAAATGGTTGTTTTAGAAAAGACTAAATCGTGAAACCATTTCTTACGAATGTTATACAGAACGTTGTGTTCATCTTGGGAATGTTAATCTTGGTAGAAGTCCTTTGTATCAAAGTTCAATGCAAACATGTCTGCAGCAGACAACGTGACATAAGATAAGTGAACCTATCCAAATCTCATCAGCATGACCAGGTCTCCCGTTGTCAAGTCAAGGACATTTCAGTCCGTTGAAATAGGTTAGTTCAAACAAAAAGATAAAATGCATTGAGGCATGGTATTCAGAGGTGTGATGTGAAAGGTGACTGTTAGAGCCGGTTAGGTTGGTTTAAGTTAGGTTAGGTGAGGTTACGTTAGGTTAACTTAGATTAGCTAAGGTTAGGCTACATTAGGTCACAAATGCTGGTATAACAATGAAAATAATTTCCATATTGTTCCGTATGATCTGACCGGCTCGATACCAGTGAGTGATGATACTGGAGTTGTAGGGGATACCAAAGGTCCTCCAACCCACATATGTTT
>NW_027467552.1:105000-127500 GCF_046742065.1 Oratosquilla oratoria
AACAAACTGAGTCAATCAATTTGAACATAAGTAATGGTTTGTATAGATTAGATAATTACATAATTAAGAACATTTGTAAACAATTCGCACTGTCTGACTCCAATTTCCTTCACTCCTGGACTGATGCCTAGAGTCTTGATGTCTCTTCTGAAGACTTATTTGTAGCGTAGTTGGAGTCTGCCTGCGGTGTTCTTTCTTGGAGCCAGTCCACCATGCGGAGGTCCCTTGGTGGTTGTTTGGCAGCCTTACATTCACACGACACATCCAAGTCAGCACATGCATCTTTGCTTTGGGAAGATGTCAGTGCAGAGGATCTCAGCCCGCTCAAGGGCAGCGTCGTTGGGGGCTTTGTCCTGTCGAGAGATGTTGAGGATATTTGTTTGTCTGCTTGTCTTGAAGCAACCTTGTCACTTCCGGGCGGGTCTTTTCCAGATCTCGCAATGCATGGTGGACAACGAAAACACAAGTCAGAGAAACCTCCGGGCAAAAATATCTGTATGAGAATCCTCGTGGCTGCCGTTTTGTTTTGTTTTTTTTCCACAAATTCTTGACGGACCCTTACAATATTTAGCACGGACTACCCGTTTGGTACACGGGCAAAGCCAGCTGACTGTGTTTGGCAACACTGTCAATTGATGTGTGGGTGCCCCTCTGGAGATTTTGCTTTGGCGACTGACAAACGATTTTATTCCTCTGAGGAGGAGCCCCAGCAACGCTTTAGAAAATCTGCATCATATCTCGAGCCTTTCGAGATTACACACATCTTTCCCAAATTGTTGCCAGGGCTCCCCTCAGCTGAATAAGATCGTCGGCCGATCCCCTCGACTGACGGAGGGTGTCTTCTCCAATAGGGGCGTTGTCGAGTTCGTCATCGCACTCCTGTGCGGGAGCTGAACTCGAGGAACTTTCTCTTTGGGGTCATCAGCCAACTGATGTCGGCTGAGGTTCCATCCCGAAATTATTTTCGGGTTTCTTGTCGATCGCTTTGGCGATCAGGAACCTTCAAGGTCCCCAGGGGGTTCATTCCGTCCAAGTCTTGCCTCTTCTTCGAGGTATTCGGAACAGTGGTCCTTGTTCCTGTAGAGACACCCCGACTGTCGGAAGACGTGGCCGAAAAGCGGAGTGCCCACGGACACAAACATTGTTAACACAGATAGGGTCAATAACGAATGATAAAATGTGATCGACCATTTCTTTGGAAAATTTATGTGTGTGTGTGTGTGTGTGTGTGTGTGTGTGTGTGTGTGTGTGTGTGTGTGTGTGTGTGTGTGTGTGTGTGTGTGTGTGTGTATACAGTATATATATATATGTATATACAGTATACAGTAATATATATATATATATATATATATATATATATATCTACATATATATATATATATATATATATATATATATATATGTATATATATATGGTTCCCCTCTTGGTCCAATTCTATTATTAGTATATAGAAATGATACAGACTACGGACTAATATATATTGTCTCCAAATATGCTGATGATACAAAACTGTGCGGAATGGCAAATGATCACTTAAACCAAATAGATATTCAAGAAGATTTAGACAATTTACAGCAATGGTCTGAAAAGTAGCTAATGAAATTTAATTAAATGCAAGGTTATGCACATAGGTAAAAATAACAGTAAGTACGATTACAAGTTATTCAGAAATTCTTTAACAAAAGTGGATAGTGAAAAGGATCTCGGCGTAATTATCAGTAACGATCTCAAATCATCAAAGCATTGTATTTCAGCCTCTGAAAAAGCAAATAAAATACTAGAACTGAGTGCGGGACCTTTTCATTTCAAAAGTTCACCTCTCATTAACAAGCTATATATATGTGTGTATATATATATATATATATATACACACATACATACATATATATATATCCATATATTGGATCTAAGCACATATCACATAAAATTATGAAAGGTGCAGAGCACTGTATTCCTTATAGACTGTACTTTGGAACGAGCATGGGTGACCGAGCTAAACCACGGGCCCCTCATGTGATATGTGGAAGCTGTCGACCAAATTGAGATGCATTTCTGAGAGATGGGTGGAGAGCAATGCCATTTGCTGTGCCCAGAGTTTGGCGTGAGCCAAAAAAAAAAATCATCACGATGATTACTACTTTTGCATGGTTGACATATCAAAGTACAGAAAGGTAAGGTAAGGGGAAAAATCGCTTCCATATCCCAACTTGTATCCTCTATTGCACCTGTGCCACATGATGACACCTTACTGGTTCCACGGCCTCCAGAAAATGTAAGTAAATTTGATCAAATTACGAACTCTATTCTTTCTAACAGATTCAATATTGAAATCTTCTAAACATTTAGCTAATTGTAATGCGATTACACGTACAATTCATATTTATGTTCCAATTGATAAATACATTTTTTATCAGGTAGATGGTAGGGTGGAGGTCTCATCAGGAGAGTGGGAAGGTTGTGACAATGAAGAAAGGGATGAAAATTTTGCCCCCAAGATTGAGTACCCGCCCACACTTTCTAAATCAACGTAAACTGGATGAGTTCATCAGGGACTTGTGGCTCACTAAGTCAGGAGCTGAGCTTTTACCATCCAGACTGATTGAATGGAATCTGTTGGGGGAGGACTGTAGATCAACTGTATACAGGAAGCACCATGAGGAATTCGAAGTATACTTTGATATAAGTGAGGATCTCTGCTTATGTGAAGATTATTTACAGCTATTGGAATTGATCATAACCCTGAACAATAGCAACTGTACATAGATAGTTCTACAAAAAGCCTCAAATCAGTATCCACCCCTGCCTATAGCATGCTTGGTACAGATGAAGGAAGAATACGACAATGTATAAAGGCTTCTCGAGAAGGTAAACTATGATGAGTTTAAATGGGATGTTTGTGGAGATTTTACAATGCTCGCCTTCTTACTTGAATTACAGGGTGGGCACACCAAGTATTCATGGGACAGTCGGGCTGACAATGTGATCATGGGAGATTTTGATTATAGAAACTTTGACTGGGAAACCTTAGTAGATCAGGAAGCGAATTTTTTTTTAGATGTGGTGCAGGATAATATCCTAAAACAAATAATTACCGATCAGCATTAGTAAAGTAAAAGTAGTCAAGCAGATTGAAAGACTTAAAGCTACAAAATCCCCAGGTCCAGACGAAAAAAAATTCCGAGAATGCTAAAGGAGTGTAAATTTGAAATCTGCGACCAGTTAACTGAAATATTTAATAAATCGGTATACATTGGTTTTGTGCCCACTGCTTGGAGGCAGGCAAACGTTGTTCCTGTTTTTAAGAAGGAAGATAGATCTATATGCAACTACAGGCCAATCAGTTTGACATCGGTTATTGGTAAAATACTTGAATCAATTTAATTCATGATACACAGCATGGTTTCTCTAAGGATAAGTCATATGTGACTAATTTTCTACCCTTTTACACTAAAGTATATAAGGCGTCAGATAACAATGATAATTACGATGTTATTTACCTTGACTTTAGCAAAGCGTTCGACAAGGTGCCACACCAGAGACTACTAAATAAAATCAAAGCCCATGGCATAGGAGGAAAAGTGTTAGAATGGATTAGAGCTTGGATTAGTAACAGAAAACAGCGGGTCACAATAAATGGAGTAAAATCTAGGTGGGGCAATGTTACTAGTGGAGTCCCCCAGGGCTCGGTTTTGGGTCCCTTGTTCATTATGTACATAAACGACTTAGACGATGGGATAGATAGTGGTGTTAGTAAGTTTGCGAACGACACTAAATAGGACGCCTAATTAGGTCAGGAGACGACGCAGAGATTCTGCAAGATGATCTTAACAAATTGTTCACATGTTCGGTGAAATGGCAAATGAACTTCAATATCTCTAAGTGTAGCGTGTTAAACGTAAGGCTACACAACCCCGAAAATAGATACAGCTTAGATAACACGCTTTTAGAGAAAACTGAGTGCGAGAAAGACTTGTGAGTTCTAGTTAGTCCGGACCTTAAAACCAGGAAACATTGCATTAGCGCCAGGAATAAAGCTAACAGAGCATTAGGTTTCATTGCTAGGACGGTAACGAATAGAAGTGCAGAAGTAATTATCAAACTCTATCTAGCGATAGTTAGACCCATCCTTGACTATGCGGTACAGTTTTAGTGTCCGTCCCACTGAATAGACATCAATTCACTAGAATCAGTACAGAGAAGAATGACCAAAATGATACATGGACTCCGAAATTTTCTCACGAGAAGAGGCTTAGGCACCTTAACTTACACTCTCTGGAAAGACGTAGAGTGCGGGGTGATCTACTAGAGGTATTCAACTAGATCAAAGGCTTTAACAAGGGTAATACAAAGAAGGTCATCATATTAAAACAATAGGGCAGGACTCGCAGTAATGGATTTCAACTGGACAAATTTAGATTTAAGAAGGAAATAGGCAAAAATTGGTTTACTAATAGGGTGGTCGACGAATGGAATAGACTTAGTAACCATGTAGTAAGCGCTGAAACTATCAGTTGTTTTAAGAAACGATTAGACAACTTTATGGATGGGGATGAGAGGTGGTGATGGATACGGAGCTGCCTAGTGTAAGCCTTATGGTCTCTTGTAATCTCCTTCATTCTTATGTTCTCATGTTCTTATGAACTCTACCAGAAAGTGGAGTTGCTCCCTCGAGGAAGAGGAGGAGGAGGGAGGGAGGGAGTAATAGGAAGGGTACGTATTGCTGGAAAAGGAGGATTATAAGAAAGAGGAAGAAGAGGAGGAGGAGAAGGGAGAGAGGGAGTAATAGGAAGGGTACGTATTGCAGGAAGAGGAGGAGGATTATAAGAGAGGAAGAAGAAGAGGAGGAGAAGGGAGGGAGGGAGTAATAGGAAGGGTACGAATTGCAGGAACAGGAGGAGGATTATAAGAAAAAAGAAGAAGAGGAGGAGGAGAAGGGAGAGAGGGAGTAAGAGGAAGGGTACGTATTGCAGGAAGAGGAAGAGGAGGGAGGGAGTAATAGGAAGGGTACGTATTGCAGGAAGAGGAGAGGGATTATAAGAAAGAGGAAAAAGAGGAGGAGGAGGAGAAGGGAGGGAGGAAGTAGTAGGAAGGGTACGTATTGCAGGAAGAGGAGGAGGATTATATGAAAGAGCAAGAAGAGGAGGAGGAGAAGGGAGGGAGGGAGTAATAGGAAGGGTACGAATTGCAGGAACAGGAGGAGGATTATAAGAAAGAAGAAGAAGAGGAGGAGGAGAAGGAGGAGGAGGAGGAGGGGGTAATAGCAAGGGGATTGGTGCAGAAAGAGGAGGAGTAGGAGGAAGAGGAAGTTGGAAGGGGAGGAGGAAGAGGGGAGTAATAGGAAGTAGAGATAGAGGAAGAAATGGAGGGTGAGGAGGCGGGAGGGAGTACGGTAACAGGAAGGGAAGGTGGTGCAGGGAGGGGAGGAAGAGAAAGGAGAAATGGAGGAATAAAAGGAGAAGGAAGAAGAAGAATAAGAAGAAGAGGAGAGTAATAGGAGGGGGAGTGATGTGTGTAGGAAGATGAGGAGGAGAAGGAGGAGGAGTAGGAGCAAAAGGAAGGAGGGAAATAGGAAGAGAAGGAGGAGGAAAAAGATGGAGGTAGAGATGGAAGAGGGGATTATTAGGAAGTGTACATATGTAGGGAGAGGAGGAGGAGGAGGAGGAGGAAGGGAACGCGGTGCAAGAAGAAGAGTAGGAGGAAGAGGAAGGAGAAATGGAAGAAGAAAAGGAGGAAGAAGAATAGGAGGATGAGGAGAGAGGGGACCTGGCACAGGAAAAGTGTCTCTTAGGAATGAAATTGCCTGACCGCAGCATGATGTATATAAAGGCCATAAAATTCGTCTCAGCCCTCTGCGCGATATACACGAAGGCTGTATCGTCACCGGTGGGATAGCCCGGTCCTGCATTGAATCATTGGTGTTGGATAAGGATGGACAACTTTTGGCACGCGTGCCAAAACCTGGCACCCCAATGACTTTTTTACTGCACGCGAAAGCCAATGCTCACATTAAACTAGTAGTAGTAGTAGTAGTAATAATAATAATAATAATAATGATAATGATAATGATAATAATGATAATAACAATAATAATAAATAACAAAAATAAGAAATTATAAAAAAAAATAGAATAAATAAATGACATAAGATAAATCTCTAATTTCATTTGCATGACTCATGCTGCGCCGCTGGGTGGCCGGTTGGGGCCCTTATACTCTTATAATTAGGAGGAGGTGAAGGGAGGCGACGACCCATACCATTATATTCCGTTGGCACACAAGAAAAATGGATATCAAAGATTTGGCTGATTTAGGCACTCGCACTTAAAAAAGGTTGCCCACCCCTTGCAGAAGACCACTGTGCGTCTCCCAGCCCAGCCTGGAAACACCCCGTAGACTGGAAGCTGGAATTCTCTACTTAGAGCCTCCGTACAAAAATCCAACTACTCGTAAACATTAAGAGTAAAATCATAACCTTTCAGCTTTCGGCAAAGTCCCGTTCTTTAGCGTTGCAGAAACTTTTGAGGTATCTGTCGAGGCCAGCCCCTCCCCCCCTAAAAAAAGTTATTTCTTTTATGATACATGTTGGGCAAATGCAGTCAATGTTGACGCAGGAGTTCTTCAAGGTCGCCGAGATCCCCTAAGAAGAGAGAGAGAGAGGGAGAGGGAGGGAGAGAGAGAGAGAGGGGGAAGGAGGGAGAGGGGGAGGGAGAGGGGGGAGTGAGGGAGGTAGGTTTGGACTGGCAGAGGCAAATGTCAAGAGGGAGAATATGGAAACAGGTAAAAGGTAGCGCCGAGACTAGCGGCTGTTTTAAGAAAAGATCAGATTGTGTGTGTTGGTCGAGGGCTAATAATACACACTGTAGGTTCTTAAGTACATTCAGCCTTAAACACTAACACAGTTACAAGAAGATCCAATATAATAACAGAGTCAAAGCTAGCGCCCATGCGTGACTCCGCGTCCCCTCTACGGTCTCTCACTCAAGCACTGTTGCTAAGCACCTATGCATGCCTACCCCGGGCATGCGAGTTGCCACATGTCGCCAGACGGGGATATCAATAACCCACACCTCCCTTCCCCCTTTCGCGCCCGCAGACTTTAGTCACGGGCGGACAATCTGCGCTGGAGTCTCTTGGAGCGACGCAAATCAGCAGGTGGGTCCTCGCTATGGGCCTCGTGTGGATGGGAAGGGGTGCAGGTGACAGGTCGCAAGAAATGGCGGTTACGCTGCAACACGCGGCCACTTGTGGTGCGTATTTCATAGGTCCTGGCTTTGCCAACGCGCATGACAATGCCGACCTTGTCCCAGCGGTGGGTCTTCGGGTTCTGGATCCGAACGTGCTGGCCGACGTGCAGCCTGGAGAGTTCACGTGCATGGCTGTCATACCGAGCTGCAGCATCCTTGGCCTGGGTTGCTGCGCGGCGGTCGCATTCCTCCGCTTTGGTTTGCCACTCCGTGGAGAAAGCATCTGGGTGGGCCGGAACGCAGGAGCGGAGGGGGTGGCCATATAACACCTGAGCTGGGGAACGACCAGTGAAGTTGGGAGTGTTCCGAAGTTCCAGGAGGCTTCGGTCAAATTCCTCGCAATCTATGTTGCCTGAAGGGGCCACCTTGAGGATGAGGTGCTTGATGGCCTTCACGGCGGCCTCGGCATGGCCATTGGATTGCGGGTAGTGAGGTGATGTGACAATGTGTCGCACACCCCATCGTGCTGCAAAGCTCCTGAACTCCTGGCTGGTGAACTGGGGGCCTCCGTCTGTTCGCAAGCGGAGGGGGACACCAACCTCCCGGAAGTAGTTGCAGAACATGCGGATGGTGTTGGACGACGTCGTATCGCCTTTGCAAGGGACGACCACAGGCCAGCCGGAGAGTCTGTCAGCGATGACAAGGAATGACTTGCCTGCAACTGAGAAGAAGTCCGCTGAGACAGACTCAAAGGGCCTTGTTGGGTGGTCGTCGCTGAGTATGGGTTCCTTCTGCTGGCTAGGTTGGAGATACTGGCAGGGTTCACATGACTGGACCGTGTTTGCAATGTCCGAATTGATGCCTGGCCAGCAGACAGTTTGACCTGCCCGGCGTTTTGTCGCCTCCACGCCCTTGTGGCTATCATGAGAACGGGCCAGGATGCGGCGGCGAAGGGCGTTAGGAACCACAATTCTCATGCCGTAGAGGACGAGGTCACCATCGGCATGGAGGTTATCCCGAATTTTCCAGTATGGGAGCAAGGGCCTAGGAAGGGCATAGCGGTCCGAGGGGAATCCGGACGTCACACAGCGATGCAATTGGACGTAGTCTGGGTCAGTCCTAGCTGAGTCACGTAACTCCTCCAGAGTCCTATCTTCATCTACGTGGGACTCTGTCACAGCTCTCACCGTGGCTATCGTATGTAGAGATGCAATGGAGTCGGTGCAGAGTGTGTGGTCTTCCGGCGCTGGGTAGCTCACTGGGGCACGGGATAGGGCGTCCGGGATGCGAAGATCCTTTCCGGCACGCCATACCGCTGTGAAGATGTATGGGGACACCTTCTCCTTCAGGCGCTGGAGACGTGGGTTCTCCACTGCGTCCAAAGTGTAGCTGTTCAGGATGGGAACCAGGGGGCGATGGTCGGTCATCAACGTAAAATTCTGAAGTCCCATCAAGTAATATTTGCATTTGAACATCGCCCAGACGGCGGCGAGTAATTCTAACTCGATGGTGGCATATCTAGTCTCCGCCTCCGTCAAGAAACGGGAACCGCATTGGATTAGGCGTAGGCGTCCGCTTCCGTGGTCCTGTAGTAATGCAAAACCAATGCCGTTAAGCCGAGATGCATCCATCTGGAGGATAGTTGGCAGGGTTGGATCAAGTGAGGCGAGAACTGGGGGGTCGATGAGGGCGGCTTTCACCCTTCGGAATGCCTCGTCATGATCCGGTGTCCAGAGAAATTGTCTCTTAGGGCTCATCAGGGGCCGGAGAGGTTGGGCAGCTGCGGATATCTCCGAGGTGAGTTCAGCCAACTGGTTAACGAGACCCATAAAGGACCTAAGGTCTGTTAAATTTGCAGGAGTTGGAAAGTCCCTGATAGCAATCACTTTGTCTTGGTCAGCAGCGATACCTGCCACTGACAATGTGAATCCGCAGAAATCCACTTTAGGGGCGGCGACCTCAAATTTTTCCTTGTTAATGGTGATGCCAAATTCACGACATCTGGTGAGGACTTGGTGGATGCGGGTAAGGTGAGTGGTGTAGTCGGCATCGTAAAGGAGGATGTCGTTCACCACTTTGACGCAATTCTTGACACCTTGCAGTGCAATGTCACCTCGTAGGCAATAGGCATCGCCTGTTGCTGCAAATCCCATTGGTCCTCTGCAATATTGGAATCTACCATGTGGAGTTATAAAGGTGGTAAGGTGTCTATCCTCTTCGGCGAGTTCGATCTGCCAGTAGCCGCAGAGAGCGTCCATGGTCGTGAAGTAACGAGCTGAGGTCGGTACGCTACGTACAGCATCAAAGGGTGTGGGCGACGGATGGGGTGGGCGAGCCACCTGTGCGTTAAGTTTGGACAGATCCGTCGTGATCCTCACACCTCCATTTGGTTTAGCTACGGCGACAAGTGGGTGGCACCATTCTGAAGGTTCGTCGCCAGCCGGTCGAATAATCCCTTGAGAGACCATGGACTCGAGCTCGTCCTTGACGTGGTCTCTGAAAGCCAGGGGAATTTGCCGGGGTGTATGGATTGCAAAAGGCACAGCATTATCCTTCAGGTGGATTCGCATTGGTGATCCCACCATGGGCTTAAGTGGTGTGGACTGAAGAGCTGCTTTAGCCACCAGAACGTCCTTAAACTCCTTTAAGAAGTACTCCTTCACGTCTGAGGGTGGTGTGGAGGCAGAGAATGGGAGTTCCACACACTTCTTAACGTGCTTCACCTCCAATATTGGCTTAGGGAATTCCTTGGGAATTATGGCCAATGCCTTGCAGTGGCTGAAGGAGAGGAGTGGGGTCTGGATGTCCTTGTGTACTCTGATCTGAGCAGAGCACGACCGCTTACCTAAAGTAAGGGTAGCCGTGAGCGTGCCAAGGGCAGGAGTCATTTCAGATCCGTCGGCTGTGAGTGTGGTGGTCTGCGGGGAAGCGTGTAGTATCCTTGTTGAAATGGAAAGGTTTCTCAAGTGCTGTGGTCCTATCACAGTGATATCCGCACTGGTGTCTGGGATCATCTGCAAGTATGACGATTTACCACCGTGTGTGATAAGGACGCTGACGTGTTGAGGCACCGCAGGGCTGGGGCTAGGAGACATCACTCGACGGCAGGACGGCTGTGGGGTTGGCGGGTGTTCCGAAACATGTCCACCGCCAGAGACTGAAACACCTCGCTTGTGTTTCTGACGAGTCTCCTGCTTGCAATAAGTGTCGAAGTGACCGATACGGGAACAGAGGCGGCACTGGGTCTTGCTAGCGGGACATTTGATCGTGGAAGGAAAGTGTCCCTGCCGACCACAGTTGCGGCAGGTAGCCTGAGCCGCAGGGCATGCTCCTGGCTCATGGTGCCTAGCACAGCACTGGCATGGGTCCGTTGCCTTCGATATCGGTTGCTTAGGGGTTTGCCCGAGGAAACTTTTCTGCTTCTTCCTTCTTTGGTGGTGGGTCAATGCTCTTACTTGTGCAGGTTGGGCACGAATATCAGACGTAGCACACCTGGCTGCTTCATAGGAGCGGCATGTATTGACCATGTCCTGCAGTGAGCACTTGTCGTCCAGGGATATGAGTCGCTGAATCAACTCATCATCCCGAACGCCCATAATAATCACCGACTTCAACTGAGTCTCTTCGCAAATTGGCGATTTACCAGGGCATATGTCGATCTCCTCGGCACTGCGACGCAACCTTACGTAGAAATCTGCAAATGTTTCGCCTTCCATCTGCCTGCAGCTAAGCAATCCCCTCCTGCGTATTGCCTCGTTCCGCAAGCCTTTGATGTGTACTTCCAGAGCAGCGACCACCTCATCGACTGTCTTGTCTGTAGAGGGAGGTATTTGCAGGGTATGCTCTAGGACACGTTGTGTTTCAAGGGTGAGACACATACGTAATTGTATGAGCTGCTTCTCATGGGGTAAGCTATACAGGTCGACCATGGTAGCGTAATCTTGCCAACGTCGCTTCCATTCGCGGAACAATTGGTAGGTGGCATCTGGTTTAAGCGGAGGTGGCGTCTGAGCATTGGCCTTTTGAGTGGGTGGAGGGAGCGGGGGCTGACGATGACGGCTGTCATCGGAGGCCGCATGGTGCTCTGGGGGAGAGTGAGCGGGTTGCCGTTCCGGGTTTATCAATTTGAGCAGGGCTTCAAATCTAGCCTGGTCTTCTCGTCGTCTGCGTTCGTCTTCTGCTAACCTCGTCTCTTCAATCCATTTCACGAGGGAAAGCATGTCTGTCGGTGTGGTCGGTGGGAAGGATGCGGCCTGTTGCTCATTGGAAACATCTGGCTGCAATTCTTCCTCCACTTGCTCGAGTGCTCCTGAACGAGTATTAGGCATTTCGCTAGAATAAAGCTAGTAGTACCCGTATTGAGCGGGTGAGTACGTAAGCTGGCGGGTACCTGGGTCCCAGTAGGCCTGCGGGCGTGTAAGCGAGGGAAAGTATCGCGCACACGTCCTGCCAATGTTAAAATACAAGCGTCTCTCCGACAAAGAGGCAGCAAGATTTTCACAAACACCACTCACAATGCACTGCGACACTATACGGGGAGGCACTATAACCACACGTGTAAGCACTAGACACCATGCGAAGAGGCTCCAAGCATATACGCAGAATGCGTGAAGTAGATGAGCGCAATATGGCGGCGGAGCACTGCCAGTCACTAACGAACACGTGCATATAATGCCGTCGTTTGAAACACTTATGTTGTACGTACGAGCGTGTAACTCTGTCACTGGGACTGCACACATTCGTGAGCCCTTGTCGCACACAATTACGATATGTGGGTCACGGTACACCAAAATAATGTAGGTATAGGCTGAGTTCATTGCGTTGCACTGCCCTGTATGCACTGTCAATGTTGTATATCTCACTGCGCCATGTGTGTGTTGGTCGAGGGCTAATAATACACACTGTAGGTTCTTAAGTACATTCAGCCTTAAACACTAACACAGTTACAAGAAGATACAATATAATAACAGAGTCAAAGCTAGCGCCCATGCGTGACTCCGCGTCCCCTCTACGGTCTCTCACTCAAGCACTGTTGCTAAGCACCTATGCATGCCTACCCCGGGCATGCGAGTTGCCACATGTCGCCAGACGGGGATATCAATAACCCACACAGATAACTTTGTGAATATGGATGACAGGTGGTAAAGGATATGGAACTACTTAGTGTAGGAGTCCTTCTTGTCCTGAGAGGTGGCTGCTGGCCTAAACGAGGCGATTGACACTCGCCTGTAGTTAAACTCGCCATTGAGGTTGTTCGTATGTAACGTAGAACGACAATCCAACTTGTTCAAGGTGCGAAGTTGCACACTCAAACACATACCGTAACTATAAAGTAAAATTAAGATGTATTACGTGTATAATGCATGAAATGCACCCAATTGAATTGTTCAGTCTTTAAAATAAAGATTGGTAAGTGAACTAAGCGATGAATTAAATATAAATCTGAATGTGTTCAGATATTTCGCCTTTGTATAGAATGAAAAATATTACCTTTGCAAGTTCAACTATTTTAAGTCATAAAAACCACGGTTACGAAAACTAAAACTTCATAACAGAACAGAAGTATCAGTATTATTGCCGATACAGATAACAAATACATCTATATACAATGGATGTTATCACTTCATTTCTGAAAAATAACTTCGTTATGCCTAAGCAACGCCTACGAAACAGTGTCCAAGTTGCTCTCCGGCGGGCACAAGTAATAGTTGGATTGTAATTATACATTACAAATTAATCGCCTCGTTTAAGCCAGCTACCTTTCAGGGCAAGAAGGACATTACTTGGCCGAGCCCGGCAAGGCGTCACCTGTTCTCAGCCAATAACTTAATTGCTTTGAATCCCGCGACTTGTTTCAGCCAATCGCAGGGCTTTCCCACGTAACGAAAACTAAGGGTTGATTCACACTATCGGTCCGGTCGCGCTCCACTCCCGCTACGCTCTCGGTCCGGTCCAATATTGTCTCATTAATTTCAATGGAAGCATTCACACTGGCGCTCTCGCTCCAGTCTCGCTCCGGTCACGGTTCCGTCAAAAGATATTTTTACTGGAGCGAGACTGGACCGTGAGCGCCAGTGTGAACTCAGTTGCCACGGTCCTGCTCCACTCCAGTCGAGATTCAGCCTTCATATAAGCAAGTAGTGTTACCCTCTGTCCTACCAAACCATGGATAATCCAAAGGAAACACCACAATGGGATCATGAGAAAGTTAGAAAAATTATAAAAATACATTTTCTTTTTATTTATCACTGATACAATGACAATGCGTACAGCGAGGATATTCATAAGCACCAACTGAATACAATATAACCTACAAAACTTACTTTAATTTTGTGGATTTAGATGAAATGCTAATAGAATTAGTCAAAAGGTAAACCAGAGCTGTATGACCTGACTTCGCTGCACTACAGTGATAATGTTTGCATACTTATCATATTGCCAAGGTACCGAGAGAAAAAAATACACATTATTAACCGAAGAAAGAAATTCCATATGTATAATAACAACCTATTATCCACTGCGGAAATGCATCTCCTTAGCTCACTCAACAAATATTCCTACACAAGTTTGTTTGTCTACTTATATTTTATCATTTTGCCAAGGCATTGAACCAGCTGGGGAGCTGAAATAATCTTTCAGTGTTTCTCTCGCGCCAAAAGCCTCCTTTGTAGCATTTCCCCCTCTTCCTCTCATTGGACGTACTGTGTTTGATGGAGGCATGACAACAGTATCTGGTAATGCAACAGCATTTGGGTGTATCAGATTGTGAAGTATGCATGTTGTTGTAATGATTGCATTAGCGTTAGAAGGCATAGCTTTAAGTTTCCTTAAATATATTCTGAAGGTTTGCATTAGAATACCAAATGTGCACTCAACTATCCTCCTGGCTCTAGATAATCTATAATTAAAAATCCTCTTCTCTATCTTATGTTCAGTCTGTGAACCTGGGTAGGGCCTCATCAAATTTCTCTTCAGTGGGAAAGCCTCATCTCCCATTATAACGTATGATGCAAGCACATCAGTGCCAGGAAGTGCAGCATCTTCTTGTACATTTCAAGTCATCCTCAATTTTGGATAGTATTTTCTCAAATGTTCCTTTGTTCATTCTGAAATAGCTGTGGAATTTACTCTCATCATCAATAAGACGAGGATACAGAGTATGAAATTCTCCTTCAGTCTTCCTATCTTGCAACATAGGATGAACCCACAATCTCTTTCTTTTTCTATTTTGTTTTCCTTCTTCTTCATCAAGTGCAATAGCGAGTATTGCCAACTCGGCGTCAGAAAAGTCACACTTCCTTCGTAACTGATGGTAAGACTTCTACTGGTATCGAGGTACGTGTGAATGCCTCAGAACCGAGAGCAGACCGAGTGGAGCGCGACCGGACCGATAGTGTGAATCAACCCTAAATCGGTCGTAACTGAACTCACTTTTGAATTCGTTAGTGCCGAGTACGGATGTGTGGTGTCTAAATTTGTAATTTTTTTTTACTTGTGTGTGAAAACTAGTGTTCCGAGTGCTTTGAAAAGGAGTACTGTTGTGTTACAGTGTTTTGTGCAACTAGTGATTAAAATGACTTGGGAGTTGGAAAGAGGCAAGATTATGGCGTATGACCCGTTTCTCAAATTATCTATTTAGTTATTTTGTTAATGTTCAGTTTGCAGTAATGGAAAAACATTTTATTATGCTTTTTTGAACACATCGTGAGTACAGCATTCAGGCGTATACCACCTGTTTCCCAAAATCCGTATAGAACAATATTCACAATCGCAGCGTCACTAGAGTGTTGGACAAATCCCTTCCCAAACCAAAGGTAAGTTGTAAGATATTTCCCAGGTTCTTTGCTGCAAACTACCTAGGTAGCCCAAAGTGAATTTAAGTTAATTTGGGTCTAGAATCCAACAGATAGTATAAGTTCTGCAAACCTAGCGTTGGTCCGGTAGATAGCACAGCTGGGAGGACCGTTGGGGATGGGCTTGGACGCGTAGTCCCAGTGAATGACGTATTGGCCCCCAGTGCTCAATCCTGCTACCTATTTCTTTTATCTTTATATCTGTCTATATATTTTTTCTTTATATTTTCTCAGCTTTATTGAGGCCATTGTTGCCAAACTTCCAGTGCATCCAAGGAGGTGCTTATAACCCTTTCATGTAACATAGGAGATTCAAGCATACTTTTAACTTTAGGCGAAATTTTACAAGCGATGGTACTGCCCAGTTCATTGGCACTATGACCGAGGGAATATTGTAATGGTAGCATTGAATATTCTTTGCATTTTTTGTAAACGAACCATGCGATTTGGATATGTTTTTCCCGCGCTAAGAAGCTCAGCGTCGCGTCGGTCAGTCTTGGCTTTGCTCCGAAGTGAGCACATGTTTGTCTTTGTAGTGCTGTACAATTACTAATTTATTCATACTCAGTGTTGCATTGGCCACCCTATAGTAATATCAATAAAAGTGCCATCAGCTAAGGAAAGGTCTTGGGCGTCGCCAAGGCGATGAATGAAATCGCCTGGCGACAGAAGCTTTGTCGGAAAGTCTAACACGGAAGGAAAGAGGTGCAACTGCTCACAGATGTTAAGACCCGTCCACACGGAACATCACGCATCAGCGACTTATGCAGTAGTCATGTTGAAAACTTGACACTAGCGTCTGGACGGGCTGCATCACTGCGAATACCTTGCGCGAGCAACCAGAGTTCAGTCATCATTTGGCTTTCACGGGAATAGGGTGGCTGCCGACGCTCTACTCATTAAATCATTAAACCACCACTGCTTTGGAGTGTATATATTTTTCGTGCCAGCACCAGACTTCTTTGATGCATTGATGGCAGTCATTTCCCTGTGAAACTGTTTTCAGTGTATGAAGTTTTTTGGTAATGTCTTCATTCCGCACATTACATTTTGTTAAGGAAGCTAAGTCAGCTTTCGATGCTTGTACTTTTTATATTTCTCATCTTATATTCTTTGCACTTGATATTCCAAATGGCTGGGTACTGCTTTAGTAGCTTAATAAAATGTAATATAATAGTCTTCGTCCACTCGAACGGCTTTGCGGAAGTTGCTTGTGCCATTGTATGAAAATAGAAGAGCGAAGCAGAGCGCGTGCGTTCTCTCTTCTTCAACTGTCATTGACACACGGCGCAGCGATTCGAAATCGGTACGCCCCATGACTGCTTTCATAATGCTGCGACGAATTGAGTCACGTTTTTCAACTCATCACTTCAATACATCGCGCATCAAAATGCTTCGTGTGGAGGGGGCCTAGTGTAGCAGGCGAATGGCGCCATATTGCGTTCGCGCACATACATACACACACACACACACACACACACACACACACACACACACACACACACACACACACACACACACACACACACACACACCTGAGCTCTCTTCCGGGAGGGAAATAGTTGTCGATCACGAGTACAACACGTGATCCAAGATAATGGTGAATCACAGACACCTCGTGGTGTAGTGAGCCGGGAACTCGGACCACCGTAGTGGCAGCCTGCCACTACGGTGGTCCGAGTTCGAATCCCGCCCAGGGCTGAAATAATTTCAGTATTGCTGCTCTGCGGGTCGTTACTCCAACTCGTGGGCGGGGAGTTGTGTGTGCGTGTAAGGTCACAGCATTACCCATAGATCGGTCATATATGAACTCAGAGCTCTCTTCAGACAGGGAAATAACTCGATCACGAGTCCAGCACGTGATCCAAGACCATGGTGAATCGCATACACAATGTACGCTTACATCATAAGTGATTACATTACTTGATATGTAGATTACATAAGTGCAGGTAAAGGAGAAGCAATTGGCCATATCATTAATATCACAAATCATTTATGCGTGATGCTAACCACACATCAGATATATCAAATTTAATCTCTTATTTGATTAAACCTCCAAGATGTAATGGAAATGGTTCTGAACTCGCGTCCAATACCTGTGAACTGTTTTTGAAAGAACAACAACAATATCCAATTTGAAGTTGCCAACTATATATTTTTTCTAGATTTGTTGGCGCTACGTTGTCAAGATCAACAATCGCAGAGTATCCATGTTAAGATAAAGTACCTCACATATTAGCTTGTAAAGTGTAGCAACCCCAGAAATGAGCTTTGGAAATATAAATCCCCAACAGTGACGATCATTTGATTAAAGTTAGGTTTGGTGAGGTTAGGTACAGATTTTTACTTTGAGCTTTCTAACTTTTTTTACTTTGATGTCTATTTTATTGCTTGATAGTGAATATATTCGTTCTTGTTAGTTAAAATTAATATATCTTATGCTTAAAATCATTGCGTTATGAATACATTTTAAATATTTCTTGTCATAAATCATCGAAAAGGGGAAGAGGTCTTTTAGAATTTTCAATAACTTTTGAAATTAGACATGCCTTATGGGAAATTCGATATATATTATGTACGATTTATTTTTAATAATACTAGACGAATATTAATCACCAGAATAATTTATGAATTGTAATCCACAAGAGATATTATGTAAGGAAATCAAATACTCAGGTGTTTTGATTTTATTTAGTAATGATGAATTGTCATCGCTAGGTACTGGATGGTGATGCTTGTGACGTCAAGTCGCCGATCTGTGGGTGGTTATGTCGACAATAATCGACAGTTTTCTTTGAGTTAGAAATGTACAATCATCGGACTTTGTAAAGATGCGTAATACAAGCTAATGTTTGGGGTGGGTGATCTTAACCTAACTTTAATTAAATTGTCGTCACTGTTGGGTAGATTTATATTTGCAAACTCGTTTCTAGTGTTGCTACTCTTTACAAGCTAATGTGTAAGGTAGCTTATCTTGACATAAGTACTCTGGTGTTGCTTGTATATACAATCCCAATAATCTATGCTTGCTGTGTCGAGATCACAGTTTTCATTGTTTCTCTTAAGATCATGAAGCTGAGCTATCCGTTTATGATTTATGTCCTAAAGACGCTTGAAAATGTACAACTCCTGAAGTAATCATGTTTGGGTTTGCTTTATAACCACGTGATTCGGTCATGTAGTTCCACGACTGTATCAAAATGTATCTTAAATTTCTAAGTACATTTTTATCTCAAAAGATAATTTCACATAATTATAGCAAAGATAATTTTTTTAATATGCTATATACTTTCTTAATACTATTTTCTCTCGTAAGAAAATTAATCTGCCCCTCATATCTATGTCTAGTTTTCGTTTTATTACCAGAGAAACCTAACCAGTAAAGTTTCAGTAATGCTCTTGATGCTTCTGCATTGGACCAAAGAATAGCTGGAAGAGTATCAAGTGTAATGCCGATTCAAAATCCACACACTGAAGTTACATTTCCAGTCGTGTTCTAAAAACAGGTGTGTGGTAGACTTGTTCATTTTCTTCTATTTTTTTCTTGATTTCATCCTCTTCTATTTCTTTTTGTCTTCTCGTTTTCATCTTTTTCTTCTCATTTTTATCATATTTTTCTTTTTCTTCTCATTTTCATAATTTTTTCTTTTTCTTCTCATTTTCATAATTTTTTCTTTTTCTTCTCATTTTCATCATCTTTTTCTTTTTCTTCGCATTTTCATCTTTTTTCTTTTTCTTTTCGTTTTCATCATCTTTTTCCTTTTCTTCTCATTATTATTCTACTTTTCTACTTCTACTATTCTTTTTTTCTTTGTCTTCCTTTTTTTCTATTTTCTCCATTTTCCTCCACCTCTTCTCCTTTCTTCGTACATAGGTAAATTCACACATACATGCCTCCATACATACATATATACATACGAGTACATATACACAGATATGAACAAATCCACGAATGAATAGTGGATTGGATAGTTTTATCAATGCTGGTACTATTTGTCTACTAATGACGTTGTAATGCACGGATTTTAATTTATCTATACGAGTATGCATGTATGTGTGTATATATATATATATATATATATATATATATATATATATATATATATATATATATATACACGATTGGAAAGGGTGGTGAGGTAAACGCCAAAAGACCGTAGGAGTTTTATTTCTAACGTTTCGTCTTTAAAGGCCTTCCTCAGAGTATACACTAAGAAAATATTTACAGCTTATACACTTCACTTTCCTTACCCTGTTCCTCCCCTCCTATCTCCGTCCTTCCTTCGTTCCGCTTCACCTCAAACAAAATCGCTGGTGTCATGGGTTGCTTGCTGGGTTTGGCCTGAGATAACGTAATGAGTGGAACTTTAGGAATCTAGGGGTAAGTCGAGTTCCAGATGAGAAGCGAACCCACAACAATAAACGTGGAACGTATAGGTAAAATACGTTCCGAGAAAAAGCTCTATTTGAGACTGAATGTAAGTAGAAATTATAAGGATTATGGTTGAGGTAAGATAGACGTCTGCACGAAACTTAACTAATTGTATTTACACAAACAAACAAAAAATAAAGTTTTACTAATCATTTAAGTACACTCAACGTACACTGGGACAATAAACTTAGACAAATGCATACAAGACAAATAAAAGTTCAATACATAGAAAACACATAACAAAGATATACAAGTCCAAGCTTGGCCTACACTAAATACTTGCGTACAAAACAGCAATGCACCAATGCACAGCGTCGAAGAGGTGAGACCTTGGGTGGTGTGAAGGTATGAGAGGGTGGACAGCCGGGGAGGCTTTTTATACCCTAGGTAGGCGGAGTCAAAGCTTCATGGCGAGATTCGAACTCGAACGTTGTACGGACGTACATCGGCTATGAGTCTTGTTCGAAGCAGTGAGTAGTAGGCGGGCGATTTGAAAATCGGTTGATTCACGATTGGCTATAACACCCCCCGCCGGAAGTCCAGCGTAGCGGGGAGCAGCTGGACTAGAGAGTCCGTAGCCACCGTGAATCGTCTAGAAGGCTGGTCGCTTCCCTAGACAGGGCGTCAGCAATTAGGTGGTCTTCTTTTCTGATGAAGACTATGAGGAATTTGAAGACTTGGAGGACAAGGGCCTATCAGAGGACTCGTTGATTGAAGATACGGGCCCTCTCAATGAAGGTAAGAGGGTTGTGGACGGTTTCCTGTAGCGAGACCCCTCCTATCCCTTCTCCCGTTGCTTCTACGTGAAGGACGAAGGGGTGGGAGTAGTCGGGGGTCTTCAACACCGGCTCGCCGCTCGGGAACTGCCGAAGGGTCTCGAAGGAGCGTTGGCAGACTGGGGACCAGACCAATTTCTCCGTGGGATTGGAGAGGGAGGTCTCCACGTTCGCCTGCCTTGGACGGTACTGGGAGCGCCGGCGATGCCCAGGGGGAGCAGCTAGGGGCAGCTACTCCGTTCTCCAACCGGCAGGTCACTTTTTCCTGCATCTTCTCTGCCTTATGGGGGTAGAGGCGATAAGGGGTCTGGCGGTTAGGAAGAGCATTAGTTTGCAATTCTTTGGCATGAGTAAGGGGCCCAAGACACTGAATAAGGTCAGCAAGGAGGGCAGTTGGACTTGAGAGCCGTTGTATCGACTTCTCGTATGTTAGGTTCATTTGTAAGGGGGGATTTTACAATGCATGATATAGGTCTCTCTAGCGCATCAGTAGGGTTTCTATGGACATACTCTCGAGCCTTTATTTTGTGTTGAGAGGGTTTTTTCTTAGTGAAGATTTTACCATGGGACTTGACGTCTTTAAAGGTATGTTCACAGAGGGGAAAGTTACCTCTTACTACACGAGTCATAGGTTTACGAGGACCGTAAGATTTTGGTTCAGCACACTGGGTAGGTGCTTTCGATTTACTCGGGCACTTTGACACTCTGCAACCTGGCTCTGGGCATTGAGTGATGTGATGGCCAGGATTCTTACAGTAACTACAGAAAGAGTAGAGAGGGGTAGGGATAGAGGTCTTTCCTGCCTGCTTATTACTGGGAGTGGAGAAGAGACCTACTGATGGCTTTACAACATGGCTCGCCCGCTGTACGTTCAACCTATTAAGTGCTGCGTACTCATCGGTAAGTAGTGCTGCTTCAGTTAAATTGAGTTCATCTTTCTTATTTATTAAATTCACATTTAAATGAAGCATGATGTGGAATGGAATTATGTTATTAAATTCCTCGAAGACCATCAAGTTAACGAGTTGATCGTAAGTCTTTACTTTGGTGGCAGTGAGCCATTGCTTAAAGATTCTGAGTTTTTCCAGAGACAAATTCGACAAATGTCGAGTTAGCAGTTTTGGTCAAATTTCTGAATTTTTGACGGTAAGACTCAGGAGTAACTTGATAGGCATTGAGGATGCTAGATTTGACTATTTCATAGGATGAGTATTCCTCAAGACTGTTGAAGACTTTGGCGGCTGTTCCTATCAATTTGCTTTGTATGATCCAAACCCATTCTTCTACTGGCCAGTTTACGTGCTCAGCTAAACGTTCAAATTGCCTAAAAAAGGATTCTGGGTATGACTCATTGAAGTTGGGAAGGGAGGCAATTTGGGTATTTAATAGGTGGATAGTTTTATTTTTCCTATCTATGTCAGACAATTTTAACTTTCGTATTCTACTGTAAGTTCTCTCTCACGCTCACACTGTCTTTCTCTGGCATGCTCACGGTCTTTCGTTCTTTTATTCTCAGTAATTCAAGCTCCCGTTCTTGTCTCATTCTCTCTCTCTCTAATTTAATTTTCTCTAATTCTAAAGAAACTACTGGTTTATTGAAGGGAGATTGGGGGAGAGCGCGTGCTTCAGGCTGCAAGGAGGGATCACTATCACTTACAGGGTCTCCTTCAGTTACGTCACGAGCACTTTCCTGACTCAGTAGTTTGGATGCATCGGCGTCCAGTATGAGCAAGTCTACCAGGGATTCGATTACCACTCGTTTGAGTTCATCTTTACATAATCTAGTAGGAGCATTAATTTGGTAGGTTTGAGCCAACAGTTTCCAATCATCCATTTTGAGATCATACTCTAACTGATCCACTGAGGGATTTTTGATGAAAGTTTCTATGTTAAAAGGCATGGTTGGTGTATATACACGAGAATTCCACTCCAGGGATATTAGTATAAACCAATACTTGGACTTCACACACGAAAAAATTGATTAAACCCCTGTTCGGGGGGAGTGAAATCTATGGTGGGTCTCCATAAGAACCCGGTCTATGAACATTTAGGGTTGATTCACACTATCGGTCCGGTCACGCTCCACTCTCGGTTCTGAGGCATTCACACGTACGGTCCGCTCTCGCTCCCGTCATCGCCCCTCCCTCGATACCAGTAGAAGTCTTACCATCAGTTACGAAGGAAGTGTGACTTTTCTGACGCCGAGTTGGCAATATTCGCTATTGCACTTGATGAAGAAGAAGGAAAACAAAATA